>NC_057798.1:333538374-333838374 GCF_018294505.1 Triticum aestivum | reverse complement strand
TTATTTCTATTAAAATAGGAGATCATTGTTATCATGGCTTATGTGATATGGGTGCTAGTGCTAGTGCAATACCTTATACTTTATATCAAGAAATTATGCATGACATTGCACCCATTGAATTAGAAGACATTGATGTTACTATTAAGCTTGCTAATAGGGATACCATTAAACCCTTTGGGATTGTTAGAGATGTTGAAGTTTTGTGTGGGAAGGTTAAATACCCTGCTGATTTTCTTGTTCATGGTTCCCCACAAGATGATTTTTGTCCCATTTTTTTTGGTAGACCCTTCTTGAATACAACTAGTGCTAAGATTAATTGTGAAAAGAATATTGTCACTGTTGGCATAGATGGTATGTCTCATGAGTTTAATTTTGCTAAGTTTAGTAGACAACCTCGTGATAGGGAACCACCTAGTAAGGATGAACTTATTGGTCTTGCTTCCATTGCTGTTCCTCCAACTGATCCGTTAGAACAATATTTGCTAGACCATGAAAACGATATGTTTATGAAGGAAAGGGAGGAAACAGATGAAGTGTTCCTTAAACAGGAACCTATGCTGAAACATAACCTTCCCGTTGAAATTCTTGGGGATCCCCCTCCACCCAAGGGTGATCCCGTGTTTTAACTTAAACCCTTACCTGATAATCTTAAGTATGCTTATCTTGATGAAAAGGAAATATATCATGTTATTATTAGTGCTAACCTTTCAGAGAAAGAAGAAGAAAGATTATTGAAAACTCTGAAGAAGCACCGAGCAGCTATTGGATATACTCTGGATGATCTTAAGGGTATTAGTCCCACATTATACCAACACAAAATTTCAGTGGAGAAAGATGCCAAACCAGTTAGAGATCCTCAAAGACGATTAAATCCCAAGATGAAAGAAGTGGTAAGAAAGGAGATACTAAAGCTCCTTGAGGCAGGTATTATTTATCCCGTTGCTGATAGTGAATGGGTAAGCCCTGTTCATTGTGTTCCTAAAAAGGGAGGTATTACCGTTGTTCCTAATGATAAAGATGAATTGATCCCGCAAAGAATTATTACAGGTTATAGGATGGTAATTGATTTCCGTAAGTTGAATAAAGCTACTAAGAAAGATCATTACCCTTTACCTTTTATTGATCAAATGCTAGAAAGACTATCCAAACACACACATTTTTGCTTCCTAGATGGTTATTCTGGCTTCTCTCAAATACCTGTGTCAATGAAGGATCAATCTAAAACTACTTGTACTTGCCCTTTTGGTACTTTTGCTTATAGACGTATGCCTTTTGGTTTATTTAATGCACCTGCTACCTTTCAAAGATGCATGATGGCTATATTCTCTTGTTTTTGTGAAAAGATTTGTGAGGTATTCATGGATGACTTCTTCGTCTATGGATCCTCTTTTGATGATTGTTTGAGCAACCTTGATCGAGTTTTGCAGTGATGCGAAGACACTAGTCTCGTCTTGAATTGGGAAAAGTGTCACTTTATGGTTAATGAAGGCATTGTCTTGGGGCACAAGATCCCCGAGAGAGGTATTGAAGTTGATAAAGCTAAAGTTGATGCTATTGAAAAGATGCCATGTCCCAAGGACATAAAAGGTGATAAGAAGTTTCCTTGGCCTCGCTGTTTTTTATAGGAGGTTCATTAAGGACTTTTCTAAAATCTCTAGGACTCTAACTAATTTATTGCAAAAAGATATTCCTTTTGTCTTTCATGATGATTGTGTAGAAGCATTTGAAGTACTTAATAAAGCTTTGATCACTGCACCTATTGTTCAGCCGCCTGATTGGAATTTACCTTTTGAAATTATGTGCGATGCTAGTGATTATGCTGTAGGTGCTGTTTTAGGGCAAATGGTCTATAAGAAATTGAATGTTATCCAGTATGCTAGTAAGACTCTTGATACTGCCCAGAGAAATTATGCTATTACTGAAAAAGAGTTCTTAGCAGTTGTGTTTGCATGTGATAAGTTTAGACCTTATATTGTTTATTCCAAAGTTACTACTCACACTGATCATGCTGCTATTAAATATCTTATGGAAAAGAAAGATGCTAAGCCTAGACTCATTAGATGGGTTCTCTTGCTCCAAGAATTTGACTTGCATATTATTGATAGAAAGGGAGCTGAGAACCCCGTTGCAGACAACTTGTCTAGGTTAGAGAGTGTTCTTGATGACCCACTGCCTATTAGTGATAGCTTTCCTGATGAATAATTAGCGGTCGTCAATGCTTCTCGTACTGCTCCTTGGTATGCTGATTATGCTAATTACATTGTTGCTAAATTTTTACCACCTAGTTTCACATACCAGCAAAAGAAAAAGTTCTTTTATGATTTAAGACATTACTTCTGGGATGATCCACACCTTTATAAAGAAGGAGTAGATGGTGTTATTAGACGTTGTGTGCCTGAGCATGAACAGGAACAGATTCTATGCAAGTGTCACTCTGAGTCTTATGGAGGACACCACGCTAGAGATAGAACTGCACACAAGGTACTACAGTCTGGTTTTTATTGGCCTACTCTCTTCAAATATGCTCGTAAGTTTGTCTTGTATTGTGATGAATGTCAAAGAATAGGTAACATTAGTAGACGTCAAGAAACGCCTATTAATTACTCTCTTGTTATTGAACCGTTTGATGTTTGGGGCTTTGATTATATGGGACCTTTTCCTGCCTCTTATGGTTATACACATATTTTAGTTGTTGTTGATTACGTTACTAAGTGGGTAGAAGCTATTCCAACTAGTAGTGTTAATCATAACACTTCTATTAAAATGCTTAAAGAAGTTATTATTCCGAGGTTTCGAGTCCCTAGATATCTTATGACTGATGGTGGTTCACATTTTATTCATGGTGCTTTCCCTAAGATGCTTGCTAAGTATGATGTCAATCATAGAATAGCATCTCCTTATCATCCGTAGTCTAGTGGTCAAGTAGAGTTGAGCAATAGAGAGCTCAAATTAATTTTACAAAAGACTGTGAATAGATCTAGAAAGAATTGGTCCAAAAAACTTGATGATGCATTATGGGCCTATAGAACTGCATACAAAAATCCTATGGGTATGTCTCCATATAAGATGGTTTATGGAAAAGCATGTCATTTACCTGTTGAACTTCAACATAAGGCATATTGGGCTATCAAAGAGCTCAATTATGACTTAGAACTTGCCGGTGAGAAGAGGTTGTTTGATATTAGCTCACTTGATGAATAAAGAACCCGGGCCTATGAGAATGCCAAGCTTTTCAAAGAAAAAGACAAAACGCTAGCATGATAAGAGGATACAAAAGCGTGAGTTTAACGTAGGAGATTATGTGTTATTATTCAACTCTCGTTTAAGATTTTTTGCAGGAAAACTTCTCTCAAAATGGGAAGGTCCCTACGTTATCGAGGAGGTCTATCGTTCTGGTGCTATAAAAATCAACAACTTCGAAGGCACAAATCCGAGGGTGGTAAACGGTCAAAGAATTAAACATTATATTTCAGGTAATCCCATCAATGTTGAAACTAATATTATTGAAACCGTAACCCCTGAGGAATACATAAGGGACACTTTCTAGAACGATCCAGACTCCGAAAAGGTATAGGTATGTGGTACGGTAAGTAAACCGAATCCAAAACAACTCTAATGGCAATTTTTATCAGTTTTGGATTATTTAAGAATTTTAGGAAGAAAGAAGTAGTCCGAAAGGGACACGAGGCTCCCACGAGAGTGGAGGGCGCGCCCCCCCTATAGGGCGCGCCCCCCTGTCTCGTGGGCACCTCGTGTGCCTCCCGGACTCCGTTTTCTTGCATGTTACGTATTTTGGTCGGTAAAAATTCATTATATATACCCCCGAAGGTTTTGACCACCATATCACGCAAATATCCTCTATGTTTGTTTCGAGTTGTTCCTGCTGTAGAATAAAGCAAGATGTCTTCTCAGGAATCAGTCGGGGAGAGTCGGCTGTCTCAGCCAATGCCAGGTCCTGGAGCAAATAGCGATGCCTATCACTTTGGACCATCAACGGAGGATGAGATGGAGGCTGATTTGAAAAGAATAGATGCCATGGAGGAGGATCAAGAAGTTACCTCTCGTCTCCGAGCAGAATTCATTATGGGGGAACTACCTAGCCTGGCTGTCCCTACTTTGGTCATCCCTTCCAACTCTAGATTTCTTTATTATGAAAATATGAAAAAGAGTTTCAATTGTTCCCTAGAAGCTATGCAGCATCCTTGGGTAAAAGGAGCTTTGGCCGTTACGGGCAAGCTCCGTAAAGAAATTATGACCTCAAACAACAAGTCAACAAGCTCGAGGAGGAGAACCGTATCCTGAAGGGCATCATCGCCAAGAAGATCATAACACCAACCGTGAAGAAGGAGAAATAATCACATGGGTATGGGCACTCTCCTTGGCAACTGCCAAGCTTGGGGGAGGTGCCCCGGTATCATATCACCATCACACTCCTATCTTTACTGCTTTATTTAGTTCGATCCTTTTAGTAGTATCTTGATCTAGTAGTTTGAAGTTTTGATATCAAGTAGTTTTGAGTTTTGCATCGTGATCTATTTTTGTAATCGAGTTCGTGAGCTATCTATAATAAAGATTAGTGTTGAGTCAAGGGCTTTGCTATGTTGCTATGATCTTGAGAAAGTAGAAAGAATAAAAGAGTTCATATTGATCTTATGGATAGTGATAACTTCACACATAGAAAGTATGAGGCATAAAAATTGTTGAGAGTTGATGAGTGTAGCCTTGGTCATCATTGCAATTAATAGGAAGTGATAAGGAAAGAGGGGTTCACATACAAATACATTATCTTGGACACCTTTTATAATTGGGAGCACTCATTAAGTATGACATGCTAAAAGAGTTGACGTTGGACAAGGAATACAACATAATGGTTTATGTTTCCCGACATCTCAGTTAAAGTATATTGTCATTGACCTTCCAAACATGTTGAGCTTGCCTTTCCCCCTCATGCTAGCCAAATTCCTTGCACCAAGTAGAGATACTACTTGTGCTTCCAAACACCCTTAAACCCAGTTTTGCCATGAGAGTCCACCATACCTACCTATGGATTGAGTAAGATCCTTCAAGTAAGTTGTCGTGTTGCAAGCAATAAAAATTGCTATCTAAATATGTATGACTTATTAGTGCAGAGAAAATAAGCTTTCTACGAACTTGTTGTGGAAGTAATAAAAGCGACGGACTGCATAATGAAGGTCCACATACAAGGGGCAATATAAATTGACGTTCTTTTGCATTAAGATTTTGTGCATCAACCCTATACGCACATGACAACCTCTGCTTCCCTCTGCGAAGGGTGTATCTTTTACTTTATGTTTTTACTTTATGCTTGAGTCAAGGTGATTCTCACCTTTCCCTTTTCCATTTTATCCTTTGGGAAGCTCCTCGTGTTTGAAAGATCATGATATATATATCCAATTGGATGTAAGTTAGCGTAGGCTATTATTGTTGACATCACCTAAAGGTGAATACGTTGGGAGGCAACACAATGAGCCCCTATCTTTCTCAGTGTCCAGCTGAAACTCTATAACCACAAGTACTGCGTGAGTGTTAGCAATTGTAGAAGACTACGAGATAGTTGAGTATGTGAGCTTGCTGAAAAGCTCTATTGTTGACTCTTTCTGATGTTACGATAAATTGCAATTGCTTCAATGACTGAGATTATAGTTTGTTAGTTCCTAATGAAGTTTTTGAACCATACTTGACATTGTGAATTGCTTGTCACTTGAGCATTGGAAATCATATGACAAAATCTATATATGTTGCTGTTATTAGAATGATCATGATGCCCTCATGTCCGTATTTTATTTTTATCGACACCTCTATCTCTAAAAATGTGGACATATTTTTCAATTTCGGCTTCCGCTTGAGGACAAGCGAAGTCTAGGCTTGGGGGAGTTGATACGTCCATTTTGCATCATGCCTTTATATCAATATTTATTGCATTATGTGCTGTTATTACACGTTATATCTCAATACTGATGGCTATTCTCTCTTATTTTACAAGGTTTACCATGAAGAGGGGGAATGCCGGCAGCTGGAATTCCTGGCTGGAAAAGGAGCAAACGTTGGAAACCTATTCTGCACAGCTCCAAAAGTCCTGAGACTCCACGAAGCAACTTTTTGGAATTAATAAGAATTTTTGAGTGAAAGAAATACACTAGGGGGCCCACACCCTGTCCAGGAGACAGGGGGCGGCCCCCCTATAGGGCGCGCCCCCTATCTCCTGGGCCCCCTGGTGGGCCTCCGGTGTCCATATTCTGCTATATCATCACTTTTACCCTGGAAAAAATCGTGGGCAAGCTTACGGGATGAAACTCCGCCGCCACGAGGCGGAACCTTGGCAGAATCAATCTAGGGCTCCGGCGGAGCTGTTCTGCCGGGGACACTTCCCTCCGGGAGGGGGAAATCATCACCAACGTCATCACCAATGATACTCTCATCGGGAGGGGGTCAATCTCCATCAACATCTTCACCAGCACCATCTCCTCTCAAAACCCTAGTTCATCTCTTGTATCCAATCTTGTATCAAAACCACAAATTGGTACCTGTGGGTTGCTAGTAGTGTTGATTACTCCTTGTAGTTGATGCTAATTGGTTTACTTGGTGGAAGATCATATGTTCAGATCCTTTATGCATATTATTTCTCCTCTGATTATGAACATGAATATGCTTTGTGAGTAGTTACGTTTGTTCCTGAGGACATGGGTGAAGTCTTGCTATTAGTAGTCATGTGAATTTGGTATTCGTTCGATATTTTGATGAGATGTATGTTGTCTTTTCCTCTAGTGGTGTTATGTGAACGTCGACTACATGACACTTCAGCATTATGTGGGCCTAGAGGAAGGCATGGGGAAGTAATAAGTAGATGATGGGTTGCTTGAGTGACAGAAGCTTAAACCCTAGTTTATGCGTTGCTTCGTTAGGGGCTGTTATGGATCCATATGTTTAATGCTGTGGTTAGGTTTACCTTAATACTTATTTGGTAGTTGCGTACGCTTGCAATAGGGGTTAATCATAAGTTGGATGCTTGTCCAAGTTAGGGAAGGTACAAGTACCTGTCCACCCACATATCAAATTATCAAATTACCAAACGCGAATCATATGAACGTGATGAAAACTAGCTTGACGATAATTCCCAATGTGTCCTCGGGAGCTCCTTTACCATTATCAGAAATTGTCCAGGCTTATCCTTTGCTACATAAAGGATTGGGCCACCTTGCTGCACTTTGTTTACTTTATTTACTTGTTACTCGTTACTATTTATCTTATCACAAAACTATCTATCACCTACAATTTCAGTGCTTGCAGAGAAAACCTTACTGAAAACCGCTTATCATTTCCTTCTGCTCCTCGTTGGGTTCGACACTCTTACTTATCGAAAGGACTACGATAGATCCCCTACACTTGTGGGTCATCATCTAGCGAGGGAAAATACCACTGTAGAGGTCCTTACTTTGATGGTACAAATTTTGCTAGTTGGAAGCATAAGATGAAAATGCATATTCTTGGACATAACCCCGCTGTTTGGGATATTGTGTGTATTGGCTTGCAAGGTGAATTCTTTGATGGGAGAGAACTAAACCATGAAGCTACCATGGAAGAGTTGAATATGCTGCAATACAATGCTCAAGCTTGTGATATTCTCTTCAACGGACTGTGCCCCGAAGAATTCAACAAAATCAGCCGTCTTGAGAATGCAAAGGAAATTTGGGATACTTTGATTGACATGCATGAAGGTACCGACTCCGTCAAGGAATCCAAATTGGATGTGCTTGAAAGTCAACTTGACTAGTTCAAAATGAAGGATGCTGAAGGCATCGCTGAAATGTACTCTAGGCTTGCTCTCATCACAATTGAGATTGTCGTTTTAGGAAGTGAAGAGATAACCGATAAATTCATGATCAAGAAGATTCTAAGAGCCTTGGATGGAAAATATGATATCGTGTGCACATTGATCCAAATGATGCACAATTACAAAGATCTCAAGCCAACGGAAGTCATTGGAAGAATTATTGCTCATGAGATGTCACTCAAGGATAAGGAAGAGCTCCACAACAAGTCAAGTGGTGCTTACAAAGCCTAATGTGAAGCTCCCACATCATCAAGTGAGAAACAAACCTTCAATGAAGAATTGAGCCTAATGGTGAAGAACTTTAACAAGTTCTACAAGAGTAGAAGCAAGGAAAGAAGTTCCAAGTCAAGGTCCTACAATGACAAATGATCTTCTAGTCGTGAGCATAATTGCTACAATTGCGGAAGACCTAGAAACTATTCCAATGAGCGTACAAAATAAGAGAAGATTCTCCAAAAATAAGGAGTAGAAGAGAAGAATCACCATCAAGAGAAAGGAGTAGAGATGATCGATGTGAACGAAGAACATCCCAGAGAAGCAAGGATTCGGAAAGAAAGGACAAGTCATCAAAGAGCTACACAAAACAAAGACATCAAGCTCATGTTGGTGAATGGGTATCCGGATCCAACTCCCACAATCAGTCAGAGAGAAGCTATCACTCCGACTCCGAATATACTCAAGATGAAGGTGTTGCTGGTCTAGCACTTGTGTCAACCAACTCCTATGACATATTTGACTCACCAAATGAAGGAATTAGAAGATGCTTCATGGCTAAAGGCCCAAAGGTATCACACCTCGAGTATGTTGGTTTCAATAGTGATGACGGTGACTTGTTAGGTGATGATGATTTACTTGTTGACAACTCTAGTGATGAATACTATGATGAAACGTCAATTAATCATGCTAATCAAGATAAAACGAATGGCAATGATAAGGAGAAGATTGAGCGCCTAACTAAAGAACTAAACACTCTTAAGTTAGCTCATGATACTATCTTGGAAGATCATCGAGAACTTTTAAAGACTCATGAGAAGTTACGCTTTGAAAAGCTCAACCTTGAGCAAGAGCATGAGTTTTTAAAGGCAATCAATGATGATCTTCACAACAAAAGTTCTTCTTACATTGCCAAGCATTTACTCTTATCTACTTACATGCCACAAGTCAAGTCTAGTAACAAGAACAAGAAAGATTCTTCTTCTAGTAGTAACAATAATCATGCTAAATCCAATGTTGTGCTTCTAGTAGTTCTCTTGATTCCACTAATGATTCTCTTAGCCAAGTTACACTTGAGCAAGAAAATAGCTTATTGAAGGGAATTATAGGGAAAGGTGTTTACAATAGCATTGCCGAAAGTAAGCATCGAGGAGATTGTACGCAAGCAAGGAAGCCACCGGAAGAATCAAGGTGTTGGTTTTGAACGAAAGTTCAATGCCAATGTAGTTGAGTGGGAAGAAGATCAATACCCCAAGACAAAGTTTGTTCCTCAACAAGAGAAGTATGATCCTACTTCTTTCAAAGGAACACAAGCTCAAGATGAACTTCCACCACAAGACCACAAGCAAAAAGGCAAGGACAAGCTTCAAGAGGATATTGATGCATTTGAAGAAGCTCCTAAGGCCTTGGTCAAGTGGGTTCCCAAGACTACATCAAGTTCTACTTCATCGAGTACAACTACAACTCCAAGGATTCCCATCAAGATGATGTGGATCCCAAAGAAGAAGAACTAGAGAGTTCTTGAGGGTGACTCCTCCAACATACTTCACTCACATCATTTTGGCCAGGACAAGTGCAATCAACTTCCACATCTTGCACTAGTTCAAGGAGTCACAAACCCTTTTGTTGGCAAGACAAGGGACAAGGTAACCTAATGCTTTCATGGACATCATCTTTTGTATGCATCACTCTATGTCTATGGATATCTTTGTTTGTTCCTTGTGGGACTAACTCGTGTAGGTATTGAAAGTGCAACTCACTCCAATGGATTGCTCCGAATGATCTACATCAACATTGAGCATCCACATCTTCAAAACCTACATGAAGTCATCATCAATAAAACCGAAGGTTAGTTCATCCCTCTTAGAGGGGATCTCACATCTAGGGGGAGCTTTACTCTAAAGAATTGAGCTAAAGCAACTCCAATGGTGTGAACACAACAATGCTTTATTTAAAAGTGGTAACCCCACTTGTGCTTAAAGGATGAGTATGACCTATGATCAAATGTTCTCTTTTGACTCCTAAGTCAATATACTCATATATAGACGACCTAGTCATCGCCAATTTCTTGATAGATGCTAGAATTGTTTGTGCATGCTTTTCCACATATTTCATTTGCCATTTTATTGTGTGAGCATGTTGGTTGCATATTTTACTCATTCAAGGACATCCACTTGTTGTTTTGATTTGTTGGTTTCTTTCCATTTGCCAAGTGGATGGACAAGAATGCCTAAGAACCTTCTCTAGCTATCTATGCTTTTCGTGTCTCAAACTCTATTCATGCTACATCACAAAGTTTGATCAAGTCAGATTTGAACCACTCTCAGTGAGGAGCACTCGGAGTCCCCGATTCGTCATAGACTTAAACTCCCAAAACCTCTTTGTGCATTTTGGTCTGACCGATTCACCCCTTTCGGTCATACAGAGATCACTAAGTTGATCTAGGTTTTCATTCTCGGTGCAACCGATTAGAACCTTTCGGTCACACCGAGTTGCAGTAATTGCTTGCAGTTTTGCATCTCGTTGCCACCGAGTTGTTCCACTCGGTCACACCGACAGGGTCAGGCTATATATACTAACAGGTCAAATTTTGGATTTTTTTCTGAAACTCTTCGTCCGCGCATAACCTGCTCTGCCTCTTCGGGTCTCCGGATCGTCCTCTCATCGCCAGCAACGTCCCGCCGCTGGTCTCCGCCACCGTCAACGGCATTCTGCCTCGCTGTTGCCGCCGTAGCAAGTTCACCACCAAGTTAGGGTCTGAACTTGATACTTTGTGCTATTCTTTAACTCCGATTCATAGCACATTGCTTTGCCATGATTCTTGCCTCGTATGAAATCATCCTGTCCAGCCAAAACTTCGTGTAGATTTGATTTGATTTAAAAATTTAGGGTTAGGTTTCCACTGAACTCATCTCGGACCAACCGAGTTGTTGAAATCAGGCTCACCGATTTGGCTTAGGCCATTGCACATGTGATTTTTGGTGTGACCGAGAATTGCAAATCAGTATGACCGAGTTTGATTCTTTGTGAAACCCTAGCAGTCTCGGTGCCATCGAACTGTGACTCGTCTAACTGAGTTCACTAGTTTAGGTTCCAAAAGCTGCTTCGGTATCACCGAGTTTACAAATCGTAGCTCCGAAATGCTTTCTGTGGAAAACTAAAACTAAGTTTTTCACGCAATTGTTTTGCAAAAACCTTTGTACTTTGTGATGCTCATCTACTCTACCTCATCTATATCTATTCACAGGGTCTGCTGTCAGTGAGTTTGCAGAAATGTCTGGTCAATGTGATAGCCAGAACAAGTCTAAGGAGCAAGCTTAATTGAGTGAGGGCACTAGTCCCTCAAGCAGCTATGATGAGGGCAGCAGGAGCACACCCAGCAACTTGCCAAAGGCAGCTACCAGGACAAGGAAGAAGAAAACCTCAGATTCAGAAGATGAGGATTATGTTGCTGTTGAGGATGAGGCCACTTCCAAGAAGAAAGTGATGAAGAAGGAATATGGCAGTGCTGCTACCACAAAGCCAGGCATGAATAGGAGGCACCTGCCAGGAGAGTGCCCACATCCAAACCCAGGAAGGTTGCCATAGGTGAAACTATGAAGTTCACCATTAAGTCTAAAGAAGAAGCTGCTGGTGAAGATAAGAAGAAGAAGAGGGTAAGAACAACTACTGCCAAAGTCCTTGGCAAGCCCTCCATGAGGAGAGATTCTGATGAGGAAGATGAAGAGGAAGAGGATGCTGCTCCAGCTCGTAAAGCTCAGAAGCTCATGGGAGATGCAATCAAATCAGGGGCTGCTTCAAAGCCCAAAGCTGCTCCCAAGGCTGCTGCTCTAGCTCAAAATCCTAAACCCAGGAGGAACACCAGAAGTATACCTGCTGAGGAGAAAAACAAGGCCCCAGTGCCTGAAGCTGCAGAAGAAGATGATTCTCTTGTTTTGAGAAAACTGAAACCCAAGATCCCTGACCACAATGATTTTTATCCTATTGCAGAGAACATGAAAATCCGAAAGGATTCAGGACTGAGATTATGGAGACAGTCTGATCCATATGCTATCAGGAGAAGAACTGTTGTTGACTATAGGTTTCACACTAAGGAACAACAAGACTTTTATGAGACAGTTTTGCTTGACAAGAAGCCTATTGTCTGTGACATGAGATGGGTCAACTGCGAGTACATCAAGGAGAATGAAGATCACTATCCAGGAGTATATGAGAGCTTCAAAGCATGTGGAGTTGATGCATTTGTTGCCCAGAAGCTCACCAAGTTGAATGATGAGCTGATCATGCTGTTTTACTCCACTGCCCATTTCTACCCAAATGGGAAGATCATCTGGATGTCAGAAGGTACTAGGTACCAATCCTCTATGGAAGAATGGGCTTGGTTGATCAATGCTCCAAAAGAAACTGAAGATGACTTGGATGTTTATGCTGAGAAGAAGAAAGACCATAACACTATGGCACACATGTACAAAGAGATCCCAGATGATGCTTTGGAGACTCATAAATTTGGATCTGTCCATTTCTTGTTGTCTGGTCTGCCTACCATCAATTGGATCCTAAGGCACACATTGCTACCCAAGTCAGGTGATCACAAGATGATCAGAGGACATGCTATCAATTTGCTCCATTTGTTTGATGTGCCTCCGAAGTTTAAGGTCATGAGTCTGATTGTGGAGACAATCAAGAGGACTACAGCTGATCGGAAGAGATCTTGTGGGTATGCCCCACAAATTCAGGAGCTCATCAACTCTAAGATGGGCACAAGCAAATATCTATTGGATAAGGAGCACCTGCCCATCTACCCTGAATTTGAAGATAACAATGTTGTTATGAATGAGAATGAACCATCGTCGGCTCAAGCACATGAGAAGAGAGAGAAGGCAAGGGCAGAGAAAGCTACAAAGATGCCAACTACTGAAGAGGCATCTCAAGTATTCCTGAAGAGCAAGCAAGATCAACTTGGCTATCTGATTGCCTCCACCTTGAGGATTGAGAAGGGCCTGGCCACCCTGACTCAATACCAGGAGGGTTTGGAGAGGATCATTGAGCAGAAATTCTATGCTCTTGATATCAAGGTAAGTGAGATCCAAACTGCAATTGAGAAACTTCAGGAGGATGTGGAGGAGAAGAAGGGAAAGTCTTCTACATATGCTTTTGCTAGAGTGCCCAGATGACAGAGATCTGCTGCAGTGCTTGTTCCACATACTAGAGCTACAACATCTACACCAGCTACCACAGCTTCAGTGCCACAAGCTCCACCAGCCACTCCACCAGCTCCAGCTACATCAAGAGACACTTTCGTCCTTGGAGTCATTGAGGGAGTCCTGGATAAGGGGATATCCGGACAGCCGGACTGTGTGCGACGTCCGGACTATTGAAGCATGAAGATACAAGACTTAAGACTTCGGCCCGTGTCCGGATGGGACTTTTCTTGGCGTGGAAGGCAAGCTTGGTGATCTGGATATTATGTTTCCTTTCTTGTAACCGACTCCATGTAAACCCTAGTCCTCTCTGGTGTCTATATAAACCGGAGAGGTTGGTCCTTAGAAGGCCGATCACAATTACAATCACACCATCATAGGCTAGCTCCTAGGGTTTAGCCTCTACGATCTCGTGGTAGATCTACTGTTGTACTACCCATATCATCAATATTAATCAAGCAGGAAGTAGGGTTTTACCTCCATCAAGAGGGCCCGAACCTGGGTAAACATCTGTTTCCCTTGCTTCATGTTACCATCAGCCTTGACGCACAGATCGGGACCCCCTACCCGAGATCCACCAGTTTTGTCACCGACATTGGTGCTTTCATTGAGAGCTCCTCTGTGCCGTCGCCGTTAGGCTCAATGGCTCCTTCAATCATTATCAACAACGCTGTCCAGGGCGAGACTTTCCTCCCCGAACAGATCTTCATGTTCGGTGGCTTCACACTGCGGGCCCATTCGCTTGGCCACCTGGAGTAGATCGATAGCTATGCCCCTGGCCACCAGGTCAGGTTCGGAAACTTGAGCTACACAACGAATATTCACGGGGACTTGATCTTCGACGGATTCGGGCCAGCTCCAGGAGCGCCGAACAGTCACGATGAGCACGGCTTAGACCTGCTGTCAAACAATGCTCGGGATATCACCCTGGTAGAAGCCCTGGATCTAAATCCGGGGCACATTGCATTGCCTAAGGACGGAGGGCTGGACCCCGCCCCGCAGGCCGTACCGGCGATAGAGCCAAACACAGGCCTCACTTCTGAGGGAGCCTGTAACCCGGGACCCCTGGATTCATATCCAGTTATAGGTCCTAGTTCGCGCACTCCTGAGCCCGCCAAGCTTGGTTGGGCCCCGGTAATGGAGTTCGCCGCTGCGGACATCTTCCAGTACCCTTCGGCGACATACTAAACTCATTTAAAATTTTCTCTTTGACAGAGAATTCCGGGCCGAACTATGTCCGGCTCGAGTGGGAAGTAGGCGATGAAGAAATCGTTACCCACCCACCACTCACTTGATAGCCACGGTTGATGATTTAACCGACGTGCTTGACTTTGACTCCGAAGGCATCGACGGTATGGACGACGATGCAGGAGAAGACTCAGAATCCACGGGGCACTGGATTCCCGCCTCGTCACATGACATATACATGGTGGATACGCCCAAGGAAGACGATGGTGACAATCCGGAAGATAAAACCCCTGTGCAAAAACCAAAGCGACGGTGCAGATGCCGTTCCAAGTCCAGCAACAGTAATAATATCAGCAAGAGCACCAGAAGGATTGATACTCTGGTCAACTTCGAAGGCAACAACGACCAAACAGAACCAGCGATGGAGCAGGACAAACCAGGTCACGCCGAACATAGTTCGGAGCATACGCCCAAAGAAAACGATCCAGAGGGTCGAGTTCATCAAACCGGCCCAGGACAAGAAGACAGTCCGGACGACGATGCATTCATCGTTCCGGAAGAACGCGTGGAACGAGAGAACCTCCACAGAAAGCTTATGGCCACAGCAAGAAGTCTGAAGAAGCAGAAGCAACGGCTTAAAGCCGCACAGGAAACGCTCAATCGCAGATGGAACATAGTGCTAGACACTAAAGAAAGATATGGCGACGATTGCCATACAAAGAGCTACCCAAAATGCAAGCTACTACCAGAATTCGACGACGAGGCCGTTCCACCAAAGAATAATACAACCAGGAGACCAGGCGTACCACTTCATAACTGCAACAAAGCAACCACCGAAGACGTGCACGATTTACGTGAGCACATGGATAAGAAAGCTGGCGCAGCTAGGTCCATCTACGGATCTAAAGGACACACCCCGGCAGGGGACTGTGGTCGTCAAAACAATTATGACAACCGAATACCAGTTCGGAATAAACACCGGACACAACAACAGCCGACAGCATGCCACAGCGCGTCCGGATACAGAGGGACTGCTCACCCCCTGTGCTTTACTGATGAAGTACTGGACCACGAATTCCCACAGGGCTTTAAACCTGTGAACATAGAGGCATACGACGGAACGACAGACCCAGGGGTCTGGATTGAGGACTTTATCCTACATATACACATGGCTCACGGGGATGACCTCCACGCCATCAAATACCTTCCCCTCAAAGTAAAGGGACCATCCAGACACTGGTTGAAAAGCCTCCCCGAAAATTCAATCGGGAGTTGGGAGGAACTTGAGGACGCTTTCAGGGCCAATTTTCAAGGGACTTATGTCTGGCCTCCGGATGCTGACGATTTAAGTCATATAATACAATAGCCCGGAGAGTCCGCCTGAAAGCTTTGGGACAGATTCCTCACTAAGAAGATCAAATCATTGATTGTCCGGATGCCGAAGCCCTAACGGCATTCAAACACAGCATCCGTGACGAGTGGCTCACCAGACACCTCGGCCAAGAAAAGCCAAGGACAATGTCAGCCCTAACAAGCCTTATGACCCGCTTTTGCGCGGGTGAAGATAGCTGGCTAGCCTGTAAAGGCACCAGCGACCCCAGCACGGCCGAAATATGGGATGGCAACAGGAAGCCACGACGCAATAAAAACAAACGCCAAAACAAGGAAGAGAGCCCGGATAACACAACGGTTAATGCCGGATTCAGGGGCTCTCAACCTAACCAGCAAAATAAGCCATCTAAAGGCAGCAAAGAGGGACCGTCCGGTTTGAACAGAGTTCTGGACAGACTGTGCCAAATTCATGGTACCCCCAACAAACCTGCGAACCACACGCATAGAGAGTGCTGGGTCTTCAAGCAGGCCGGCAAACTAAACACCGAACACAAGGGAATGGAAACACCAAGTGAAGACGAGGATGAACCTCGCCCGCCGAACACTGGGGACAGAAAAAATTCCCGCCAGAGGTTAAAATAGTGAATATGATCCACACAACTCGCACATCCTCGGAAAGGCACGAACACGCCCATAAATACGCGCGCGATATAGAGCCCATCATACCCACACCTAAATACTGGATGTCTTGTCCGATAACCTTGGATCACCTAGACGGCCGAGCCAGTATTCGGCGCGAAGGATCAGATGCCTTGGTGCTTGGCCCAATAATCGATGGATACCACCTCACCCACGTCGTCATGGACGGCGGCAGCAATCTCAATTTAATATATGAGGACACTGTCCGCAGGATGAGGATAGACTCATCCAGAATCAGCAAGATTAACACCATCTTTGAAGGGGCGATACCAGGTGTTGAAGCCTACAGCTAGGGCTCCGTCATACTGGAGGTAACATTCGGCTCTCCAAGCAACTCCAGAAGCGAAGAACTACTCTTCATCATCGCACCCTTCCCAAGCAGCTATCATGCATTGCTCGGAAGAACGGCCTTCGCCCGCTTCAACGCATTGCCTCACTATGGCTACCTTACACTTAAGATGCCCGGTCCACGTGGCATCATCACCGTTAGCAGAATAATAGAGCGCTCGTCACGCGCATAGGAACACGCGACGGCCCTCGCGGCCGGACTATAAGCGACCTCCAACATCAAAAAATATATAACTGGTCGTTAAGACCATAGACACGGTTAGACGAGTCCGGTAGCCCATATCAGACCAGGGCACCGTATATGTAAACTCATAGCGGATACCAGGGGCTATAAAAACGTAATAAAGCCCCACTCTTGGCTCAACCTTATTGGCAGGCCAACATCTTACATTTTTACTATCCATCGCATACTTACATTGCACTCTTCTATGAGTTTCCCTTTTCCGCAGGCAACGTTCATGCGATACCCTTCCAGGATGCGGCACAACGGAGACAAAGGCGCAGACGTGCAGCAGGGCCCCGTTCAACAGGTTTCTTTTTAGATTAAGCCCATGTGTAAACCTTTTCTATTGCCTCTTGTTGTTTAACCATCCCATGGGTTCCATACCCACAGAGGATACTGCCGTTTTTGGCATTTCGCCACGACAGATTAACGCCCGTACCTGGAAACACAGGGTTTATAATGAATGGGCATTCTTGAGCTCATCATCTATTATAAAGTCCGAGTACCTTCGGGAGTGTTCCGCGTGATGAGTTTGGCCTTATATGCATCAGCTCTGAATCATGTCTTTGGTCAAATGTTGGGTTTGCCCGGCTCCTGGGTTTGCCGCCTTACGGTCCGTTATTATCGGCTAAGGTGGCCAAAGGAGAACTACTGCGATTGTGCCCTGGTTATTCCGGATGAGCACCTCAGTAGAGAAAGCCGAAAACTGACTGTCATGATACAACGAGAGACTGGTCAACCACTCGATGACTCACCGGAATCTTTAGGATTCCTTCGCATTAACGAAGGGCCATTTCCCAGCCAGGTACATACGCGCCCGTATTCGGATGCACGCAAAGGTACCAGGGGCTACATAGTAACCCCACTTCAGAATCCCGCGGCTAAGCGAAAGTGTTACAGCTATATAGTCTGGTTGCCTAGTTCGTCGTGCGATCACCTCCTTAATGGACCAAGACATTGGTTTAACAGTGATTAAGCATATTTTTTCGCGAACACCCCCGTATTGTATGCGTGGGGTCTGAAGCCAACGACTGCTAACTTTTGGATTGCATATATATATATATATATAACTCCACCTATGTTGTCTCAACATAGCCGGTCCCAAGCCCGAGTAAAGGAGGGGGGTTGTGATAGGCTTGGCGAGCCAACGTAAAAACTCAGCCACTCTTATGGAGATGAAACCCTCAGCAACGCACCACATCGGAACCCGGGTGTGGTGGAAAATGGGCAAGGGTCGGGCCGTCACCCCCCAAGTGGCGCGCCGTATCTTGATCCGGATACGGTGGCAAGTGAGCGAGGATCGGGTCGTCGCATCCTTAGTGGCGCGCTACATCGGCGCCCGGATGTAGTGGAAAATGAGCAAGGGTCTTCGCATTTGACTCGACGAGTGCGAAGGGTAAGGAAGCTAGCCGAGCCTAGGAGGATTCGCTTAGGTAGCTGGAACGTAGGGTCTCTGACAGGGAAGCTTCGGGAGCTAGTTGATGCAGCAGTGAGGAGAGGTGTTGATATCCTTTGCGTCCAAGAAACCAAATGGAGAGGACAGAAGGCGAAGGAGGTGGAGGATACCGGCTTCAAGCTGTGGTACACGGGGACGGCTGCAAACAGAAATGGCGTAGGCATCTTGATCAACAAGAGCCTCAAGTATGGAGTGGTAGACGTCAGGAGACGTGGGGACCGGATTATCCTGGTCAAGCTGGTAGCTGAGGACTTGGTTCTCAATGTTATCAGCGCATATGCCCCGCAAGTAGGCCACAATGAGAACACCAAGAGGGAGTTCTGGGAAGGCTTGGAAGACATGGTTAGGAGTGTACCGATTGGTGAGAAGCTCTTCATAGGAGGAGACCTCAATGGCCACGTGGGTACATCTAACACAGGTTTTGAAGGGGCGCATGGGGGCTTTGGCTATGGCATCAGGAATCAAGAAGGAGAAGATGTCTTAAGCTTTGCTCTAGCCTACAACATGATTGTAGCTAACACCCTCTTTAGAAAGAGAGAATCACATCTGGTGACTTTTAGTAGTGGCCAACACTCTAGCCAGATTGATTTCATCCTCTCGAGAAGAGAAGATAGGCGTGCGTGCCTAGACTATAAGGTGATACCTGGGGAGAGTGTTGTACCCCAGCATAAGCTGGTGGTTGCTGACTTCCGCTTTCGGATTCGTGTCCAGCGGGATAAGCGTGCCAAGGTTGCTAGAACGAAGTGGTGGAAGCTCAAGGGGGAGGTAGCTCAGGTGTTCAAGGAGAGGGTATTTATGGAGGGCCCTTGGGAGGAAGGAGGGGATGCGGACAATGTGTGGATGAAGATGGCGACTTGCATTCGTAAGGTGGCCTCGGAGGAGTTTGGAGTGTCCAGGGGAAGGAGAAGCGAAGATAAGGATACCTGGTGGTGGAATGATGATGTCCAGAAGGCGCTTAAAGAGAAGAAAGATTGCTTCAGACGCCTATACCTGGATAGGAGTGCAGACAACATAGAGAAGTACAAGATGGCGAAGAAGGCCGCAAAGCGAGCTGTTGGTGAAGCAGGGGGTCGGGCATATGAGGACCTCTACCAACGGTTAGGCACGAAGGAAGGTGAAAGGGACATCTATAAGATGGCTAAGATCCGGGAGAGGAAGACGAGGGATATTGGCCAAGTCAAATGCATCAAGGACGGAGCAGGCCAACTCTTGGTGAAGGACGAAGAGATTAGGCATAGATGGCGGGAGTACTTCGACAAGCTGTTCAATGGGGAGAATGAGAGTTCTACCATTGAACTGAATGACTCCTTTGATGAGACCAGCATGCGTTTTGTGCGGCGCATCCAGGAGTCTGAGGTGAAGGAGGCTTAAAAAGGATGAAAGGAGGCAAGGCGATGGGCCCTGATTGTATCCCCATTGAGGTGTGGAAAGGTCTCGGGGACATAGCGATAGTATGGCTAACCAAGCTTTTCAACCTCATTTTTCGGGCAAACAAGATGCCAGAAGAATGGAGATGGAGTATATTAGTACCAATCTTCAAGAACAAGGGGGATGTTCAGAGTTGTACTAATTACCGTGGAATTAAGCTGATGAGCCATACAATGAAGCTATGGGAGAGAGTCATTGAGCACCGCTTAAGAAGAATGACAAGCGTGACCAAAAATCAGTTTGGTTTCATGCCTGGGAGGTCGACCATGGAAGCCATTTTCTTGGTACGACAACTTATGGAGAGATATAGGGAGCATAAGAAGGACTTGCATATGGTGTTCATTGACTTGGAGAAGGCCTATGATAAGATACCACGGAATGTCATGTGGTGGGCCTTGGAGAAACACAAAGTCCCAGCAAAGTACATTACCCTCATCAAGGACATGTACAATAATGTTGTGACAAGTGTTCGAACAAGTGATGTCGACACCGATGACTTCCCGATTAAGATAGGACTGCATCAGGGGTCAGCTTTGAGCCCTTATCTTTTTGCATTGGTGATGGATGAGGTCACAAGGGGTATACAAGGAGATATCCCATGGTGTATGCTCTTTGCGGATGATGTGGTGCTAGTTGACGATAGTCGGACGGGGGTAAATAGGAAGTTAGAGTTATGGAGACAAACCTTGGAATCGAAAGGGTTTAGGCTTAGTAGAACTAAAACCGAGTACATGATGTGCGGTTTCAGTACTACTAGCTGTGAGGAGGAGGAGGTTAGCCTTGATGGCCAGGTGGTACCTCGGAAGGACACCTTTCGGTATTTGGGGTCAATGTTGCAGGAGGATGGGGGTATTGATGAAGATGTGAACCATCGAATCAAAGCCGGATGGATGAAGTGGCGCCAAGCTTCTGGCATTCTCTGTGACAAGAGAGTGCCACAACAGCTAAAAGGCAAGTTCTACAGGACGGCGGTTCGACCCGCAATGTTGTATGGCGCGGAGTGTTGGCCGACTAAAAGGCGACATGTTCAACAGTTAGGTGTGGCGGAGATGCGTATGTTGAGATGGATGTGTGGCCACACGAGGAAGGATCGAGTCCGGAATGATGATATACGAGATAGAGTTGGGGTAGCACCAATTGAGGAGAAGCTTGTCCAACATCGTTTGAGATGGTTTGGGCATATTCAGCGCAGGCCTCCAGAAGCTCCGGTGCATAGCGGACGGCTAAAGCGTGCGGAGAATGTCAAGAGAGGGCGGGGTCGACCGATTTTGACATGGGAGGAGTCCGTTAAGAGAGACCTGAAGGATTGGAGTATCGACAAAGAGCTAGCTATGGACAGGGGTGCGTGGAAGCTTGCTATCCATGTGCCAGAGCCATGAGTTGGTTGCGAGATCTTATGGGTTTCACCTCTAGCCTACCCCAACTTGTTTGGGACTAAAGGCTTTGTTGTTGTTGTTGTATATATATATATATATATATATATATATATATATATATATATATATATATATATATATATATATATATATATATACATCTGGGCTATTCTGTTACGCGTAACAGAATATTATTCTGTTACCCTACTTAAACTGATGAATTCAAGCGGTTGAACTAATGCTTTCTGTTGCTGTTAAAAATCGTCTTTTTTAGTTCAAAATTTTTTCAATTTTTTTTGTCGAAACGGGGCGTGTAATATATCGTTGGAAAGCTCTTGACATCCACATTACAATCTTATAATTTATTTTTGCAAAAAAAATTATGATTTAAGAGCAGTTTTGAAAATACCATCTTTTTCAAAACCGAAAACGCGAATCGTATTTTGGACTTAATTTTCAAACTTTTGTCGGAATTGAGCAAATGAGACGGCGTTGGAAAGCTTGTGAAAATCCTCATCTTCCATATATCTACTATTTTTTCAAATTCTATATGATTTAAAAGTAATTTGAAAAACGGTGAAATTCTGGGCGAAATGTATTTTCACTGTTTTTTGCAAATGGTTTGTCGGATTGATGCAAATGATACGGCGTTGGAAAGCTATGGAAAATGCGCAACTTTTGCGTATAGAAAGTTTTTTCTAATTCCTTACGGTTTAAATACGGTTAAAATTGGTTTTGAACGCGGTTTTTTAAAAAAGTTTGTCGAAATGGGGCAAATAATATATCGTTGGATAGCTATCAAAAATGTGAAACTTAGTCATGTTGGACATTTTCTCAAATTTCTAATTGTTGAAGAGTAATTTTGAATACGGTGAGAGTCATCGTGTTGTTTTTCCGTCAGAAAAAACAGAGTCCTTGTACTGATCTATGTGTGTGTTTGTACTGATGTATTTTTCACTGAGTAATTTTAAATGGTTCCAAAAAAATGTACTTGAACTGATGTCCGCATAGTTTTTTACCGAGCATGTTTTCACAGACTGGACTTTACTCCGTTTTTGTATGTTTTTGCTCATAACTTTTTTAATGGTTGGTATGATCATCCCCAAACTTGCATGGTTAATATTGTTGAACTGAAAGGATAGTAAAAAGAGCACTAGTAATGCATGAACTCACTATTTTCCCTCAGTTAAATTGCCTAAGGGTTCGTTTATTTTCCGTTCGAACTTACCACCTTTATCAATTTTGAACACTTCAAAATTTGCCAAGAATTTGAACTATTCACCACTAGCACAGATAAGTGGGAAAAGTAACGGGTGTACTTACTGGTTAGTAATACATGAATGCCTAGGTAGTTATACATGAACTGAGAACATAAACTTCATTGAGCATTTGAAACACATAACATACACAACTAAGGTGAAAAGCTGCGAATGCTGATGGATCAACACTATAGATTTTGCAAGCACTTAACAGTTTAATGTCAAAAGAACATCCACACATGCACGAACTTTCTAGAGTATATTGTTAAGTTCAACTTGTAAAAATACAACTTGTGTAGCTTTGTCAGCAACACAAAAATCTATAGAAAAATGCACCCGTTCTCATGGGCGTATCAACAAGCATGTTCAGAGCACAATTTCTTCTGCCCTTCTCCACAGAGAAACCACTCAAGTTCCTCTTCTTTTTCTCCTCGATGAGCCATCTGGAATTGAACTCGTTCTGGCTGTCCACATCCAACAGCTTCCATGAGACGAAGTTGTGGTCGAGAGGCCACAACCTTGGGCATTTCCTCAGCAACTCATGCACCGGCCTAGGATGTGTTTGAGGTGAGACGACCACACGACCACACATAGACAACACCGAAATGCGAAGCATGGTCGCGGCCACGCACACACAAACACAACACACACACATATGCGCAGTGAGCGACTCAATGAAGACGTGCGTCTACACGGTCACGTGGCTTCCCGTGGAAGGTGCAGCCCACCGTCGGCAGTGGTCCACGGAGGGGATTGAGGGAGCAGTTCGAAGGCGGGGAATCAACGAGGTCGCAGCAGTAAATCGGCATGGTGGGGGCAACATATTCAGACCTGTCAATTGTTAAGACAAATATGTGAGTTCAGAGCTAACTTATGGTTTAGTATCATCATATTCAGAGTGAATTTAGTTGCTCATAGTTAGCATGAGTTCATGGCAGAAAAAGTTGATACTCAAGATATTGAACTAAACTAAAATTATATATTGCACTTAACTAAAATTATATATTGAACTGAACCAAGAGGCAGTATGGTGCTCATTCAGAAGCATAACCACAAGCACTTGTTTGTGCTATATATGAAGATGGAAACACAAAGGAAATATGACTCACTGTCAGGAAGTAGATGTACTGAAAAGCATACAAAAAATGAACATGTGCATCTTGTTTTTGCTGCAACCTACAAAAGTAGGAACAAATATGAGAGATGATGTTTTGTCAAGGAGAACTTACCAAGGTCTGGCATTCAAACTTTCAAATTTCTGTGCTACTGAAAATTGAGAATAAGAGCATGCCTCGACCAGATCAACAACTTCCTCGGCTCCGCGGGCGGCCTCTCATACAGCTCGAGGGCAACACAATACACACACGAACAGACCAGAATACAGAACACGGCCGGCTAATTACACAAACTAATAATTAATACAACAAACATGTGAAATTGCAATGCTGAGAGCAAAACTACATATTGTAATTTCAACAAAGAGAAGAGCAGATTCCTTTTCCATGAACAAACAGTACAAATCTAATCTCAGTCCCTTGAATTCTACATAAATTTATTCCATTTATAAACCCGAACTGAAAATCAAATAAAAGCTTAACTCCTTCACAAAACCACCAAATGCACGCACTTTGTTACTGCACATGAAGGTAAGGAAATACCGAAACCAGCAACTCATGAGTCTGAACTGAGGTAAACGTTTTTGCTGAACTTTTGGGTGAGTGCATGATTTACTTTGGCTTGCCCAGCTCTCTAAAATCCTCAATAAATTCTACCCAAGCACAACTACTTGTCCATACACATGCTCTCGACGTTCTTGTTCTCGCACCAAAATCTCAGTACAGAATAATGTCAAAGGTTGCAGCTTCCTATATTCATGATCTGTCAGTACAAGAGCGAAAGTACAGGGGTGTGTTTCTTCACTGTTTGGTTTTATAGGATGCAAATCAGGAACTGAATTATGTAGTTATGTTTTTTCCTCAGATCTGAATCAAGTGCAGCACCAGTTCAATTCAAAATAAATTGACAGTACAAATGGTAGACACGGAGATCTTCACCATGCGGAGCCGGAGAGGAGAGATTCAAAAAGGATGTACCTCACAATAGATGGGACCATCGCAGGTAGGTCCCGCACCAAATAGACGGTGGCTAATCCTCACAATGACGACTGCTGGAGCAGGGCAAGCGTCGAAGGCGCTACTCCAGGGAGCTTACACACTTTGTAAGATGTACTGAAAAAGCCTAAAAAGTTGAAGTGAAATGTTTTGAAGCTCCAGGAAGCCTCTCGACGAACTGAAACTTCGTGTATCCCAGGAGGTTGACCTGCAGAGGAGCATGAACTAGAACATTAAGCATCAACTTCTCACAATTTAGTTACATATAATAAACAACCACAAGCACTTGGGAGGCATATAAACATGCTTGAACATGAAGAAATTCTACATAATTTAGTAACATATAAACAAGAAGTGCTGATCTAGGCATATAATAAAAGCCTATACATGTTGTATCTACAAGAGCTTGTACATGATATAGTTGAAAGAGAAACTAACTAGAGCAACATTTTTCTCTTCTCACAATGAATAAAAATTTTCTGTATGTAGAAGGACTAGCAAGGGTCTCAGGAATCAACTAAATTTTCAATCAAATCGATATTCATCAGCACTAGTATAGCTGGACAAGAAGCTCAGAATTGCAGCCGCACACGCACTGAACTTATAGAAGTTTTACTTTGTACCTTTCTAGGTGATATATCTTACCTTACATGGTTTGAAAACGTGAACTGATTATATGAAGGAGTACAAGGGGAACGGCAAAAGTCTCATCCAGCTCCAACAAAATTCTGTAGCATCACATGTGCTATACACGTTTAGGTAAACGGAGTTGCCAGCTTCCTCCTTTTAGGTACTACTAGCTCCCAGAAAAATTCAGAAAATGGAAGGCGGATAGGTCTAGCTACTCTATTATGAAGCTCACCTTCACACGTGAGAGGGATGGAAACGAAACAGCAGCAACATTGAAGATACTGGTGCTCCTTCCTCATCCATACCCTGCTCCCACTAATTCTCACCCTTCTCACGTAGTCGTGTTTGCTACTTTAGTTGCAGCCCCAATTCCAATAAGAGGTCTGTAAAATTAATTGACCAATATCATGTTAACAAAAACAACTTATTTCAACGGGCACCCATGACAACTACAAGTAGCAAGTGTCATAATGAAAATAAGCCTAGTATCAGCTCTAGCAAGTAGCAAGTGTGAGCATTCAGATTTCTGTATGCCATTTCAGTGTGTATCGTCATTCCATTGTTCAAGATCCCAGAAAGCCGAGGCAGACATGGCCTCGTCAATCCTAAAATTGAATGTATATCTTTTATGTTATGAAAAGCAAGTGGTATCATCCATCACACACACAACAATAATTTATGTAGTCTATCATCCATCGTACTTCCATTAGCACTGCACACAAACCGCCATTAGTACTGACATTAGTACGACAATAATTTCTTTGGTCAGACATCCATTACCCTAACCCAAAATGTACTGCCATTAGCACTGCACACAAACGGCCATTAGTACAACAATAAAAAAATTAGTTAGACATGCATTACCCTAACCCAAAATACTCACACGGATCTAGTAGTTTCAGAATTTTTGCACTACATCAAACTAAACTGAACTGAACTGAAATAATATATTCGAAATGAAACTTATTAAAAGAATTGAACTGAAATAATTTCAGTAATTGAACTGAACTGAAGAATTTAGTAATTGATAGTAATTGAAATGCTAGTCTTTTTTGTGTGCACTGAAGAACTGCTACAGGAAATATACTAGCGAGAACAAAAGATGTGTGGCGGCGCCGGTGTAGCACGGCGTCCTCGCCGGAGAAGAAGCATGCCAGCACCCGCCACCCAGGTTCTGCCGCCAACGGCCAGCAGGGCCACCGCGGCAAGGAGGGCTGCCCAGAGCGCTACCTTGCGGAAGGAGGGGTTGGGCGGTGGCGGTGCGTCCATGGGACCTTAGGGGGAAGGCGGCCAGATCTCGGAGGGAGGCGTCCGGAGCTTTTTTTGTCAATGGCCTGTTGTAACATTGAGCATGTAACGTGAACTTGTGATAAGCAAGCACAAAATCATGAAGACAAGAAACGGAACTAACAACACTTCATAAATACCTTTAGAATCCAAACTTTTGTTGAGGGAGAAGACTGCAATTCTCTTTTAGCATTTTCAAGATGACTTTATTGAACGCACTTAAAAAGAAAAGAGCATAAGAACACCCTGAATTTAGTTGTATCTGCCACCAGTCGCAGTCCTCGAACACGTCGCCGTCCTGTACGCCCTCAGGGCGGCTTTGGTGAACTAACTGAATTTTAAAGGAAGCAAACTACATTGCTGCAAATCGGTACAGTCAAGGAGTTATTTTTTACTTCTTATAATTTATCTATTGAACTGAAGTAAAATATGGGAACTAAACTAAGTGTGTCACTGAAATAAGAACATCAGTTTATTGGAGGAATTCTCACTGAAATAAGATAAGGAAATGAAAGACATCTTAAAGTTTGCTATTATACAGACTATTAATTAGCTTTAGAGGACTCACGTCTAAGGCATTTAACACATATATTTTTTATGTTATTTGAGACATTCGTTTTTGTACTTTTCAAACAATCATACTTGAACTTTTATGTTATTCAAGAGTGCCCTCATATCTCAATTTTTATGTATCATACAATAGCATTAACCATAATTGAGAGAAAAGAGGATTTTGCATACACGCCGATGGTGCTAATGCCAAATATAATCTAGCCATGCTCAACATCCAGTAAGGATGAAAAATTGTAAAAACAATTCATGTTGTTAATAGATCATACAGCCTCAGAATTCCGTACTTAATTATTTCACAACATGTCAGGTATTCAGTGCATCCAAGGTAGAACGAAAAATCTAAAATCCTACTACAGCAATATAGCGAACATGTGGTGGGCATGCATTTTATGTGCTACCCACCGCCCAAGCTTAAATCAAGTGGCGACAAATCCTAGAAGAACGAGAGAAAACTAAATCCCGAATTAACATGTCAGATCAATAGATATATTCTAAGCTTGCTGTACAAGATCGAAGAATTGGTTAGGCACAGAGGCATCCCTGAACTTGGCCGTCCACGAAAATGTACCTGAACTCGGCGTAGACTGGTAGTTGAACTTGCTAAACATCCACACTAGCACCAGCAGCAGAAGCCGCGGTGTCGGTTTGGTGCTTGACATGTAAGATGATCTGAAAAAAAAAACAAAGGTGAACTAAAATAAGAAATTGTACTAAACTTAAAATAAGGTTTGCACTGAACTAAAACTAGAATTTGAACTGAACAAAAATAGATCTTTGTTTAGGCATTTAAGCAAACACCTGACGACAAAAAAAGTGTAATCGCATACCTAAAATAAATTGCCAAAAAAAATTGTAATCGCATGCCTAAAATGTTGCAACGGTATTTTCTGTAGAAGCCTTTCTCCTATAGAGGGCATTTTCTCATGCTTTTCCTTGACATTCATATTGCAACAGTGTTTATATAAAAAATGTCTTGATTTTAAGGCATCACAGCAAGTGTAAATGTTTTTTCCAAATGACATTAATCACTAAATACACGCAGTTGGCTTGATCAGTGTCACAGTAATGCCAATCAACTTATGCTATAGGAAGAACATGGAAACACAGATGAAATTGGACTTATGACCGGCAAATAGTTGAACTGAACAAAATATAAAGATGCACTGGAAAAATTTGAATAGGGACGGAGACCCACCACTGAGCTGAAGACGCCATTTGTGCAGGGCCAGCACCGGGCCTGCACTGTACTATCAGAAAGGTGTACTTGTACTTCTCAAAGTAATGGAATAGGGGTACTTTCTCCTCTAACTTTATTTAATTCAAGTATGACACACACATCGGTATTTTAAGCACTATGATTTTTGTAGCTCTCAGAAAATAAAGTCTGAGAATTATTCCACAAAACACAGGAAAGTGAACAACAAAATAATTTTGATTTAGCAAGTGATATGTTACTAACTAGAGTAGCAAAGCTGCCAAGCAAATGTATTGACACACTCAACATCAGGGAATTTCCATTTCTTACAAGATCAAACTGCGCCAGTTCATGATGCAAAGGCCGGCTGCCTGGCTCGTCATCGTCCAACTGAACCCCGCACCCCTGTCGATCTGCTGAAATTTTTTATAGTATCGGTTAGATACAGTTCCAAACTAGTACCTGAAACCATCCCCAAATATGCATGTCAAGCTTCAGAGTTGGAAGTAATAAACACCCAGATATGCATGGGCATATATGAGTATCGATGAGCTACGAAATAAACAATCAGATATGAAGTTGCTTCAAGTCTGGATCGGTTTTTTCAATTTGATGCATGTTTGCACTATAGAACTTCTACTGGTTTGCAAGATGGACTTGAGTACTCCGTCTGTAAAGAAATATAAGAGCATTTTAGATCACTACTTTAGTGATCTAAACGCTCTTAATAGTGATCTAAACGCTCTTATATTTCTCTTGTTAATTTTTCCATTTTACTCCCAAAATCATCACCACATAAGAAACACATATGCATTCCAGTGTACCTTGGCGTTGCATCGGCTTGTACTGAGGGTGTAGATTAGAGTGGCCGGAAGAGGATACAACAGCACGCACACACCACCAGATAAGTCTAGTGTCTCCAGAACATATGTATACATGCTCACATCTCCATCTACAACGAAGGATAGATGAATAATTGATAAGAAAAAAATGTATGCTAGAATGTAAACCTGGAATTGGAAAAAACAAGTAGCAACGTTTTTACGGAAAAATGCCCACGGGTAAGTTCCACAGCTCTTTCAATTGGCAGGCACTAACAGAAACACTAATAGAGAAATAGCATAGCACCATCTTTTTGGTAATACAGGAAAGTATGAAAACACCATAACAAGTATGGACTACTAACACATATAGGCTGAACTATTTTATTTAGTGTAGTAACCGTACCATGAGATTGAAATAGTTCACATAGACAGTAAAGTTTGAAAAAAAATACAAGTGCACCGTAGGTAATTAAGTGTACATATATCACACACCTCTCCCTCCTGGACTTCTTCTTCTGCTCCAGCTTTCATTAGAAGATCCAGTCCCAAACCTTTTGTATACAAGATAATTGATAGCTACGTTTCCTAGTATCTTGAAATATACATGAGTACAATAGATCAACCAAATAGGGAACCACGTAAGTGATGGAGAAGGCAGAGAATTAGTTCAACATCCAGTCAGCAATTTAAAAGTAAAGAGGGAACAAAATGTAGTTGAGCTATACTGCATCACACACAAAAAAACTTGAACTTTACAAAATCAAACCTGCTTAGCGATGAACTCCAGCTTAAGTTGTATCCTGTATGAAAGCTTTATCAAGACCAATCCAGAGAACCAGAACTGCAAGAATTAGCAAATTTGAACTTTTAGTAATTCATTCCATCGGCAACTATGTACATCAACAACAAAATCGAAGCAACAACTGTAACCATATTTGAAAATCGCAGAAGCAATACATAGGTGTACTGATGCACGGGGAATTTTAGAAATGATGCAAAGAGGTGCAGGTGGCTCGAGCGCCATGAGCAGAAGGTCGGGAAGAAGCTGCACTGTTGGACTTTTGTGTGTGCTCGACTTCAACGGCTGTGTAGCAGTTGGTGAAGATGGTGGCCGCGATTCTACTTGGACTGATGTCCGTGCTCCACTTGGACAGCTGCCCGTAACCATGGTGGACGAGCTCGTGACCGAGGGTGGCCAAGGCGACCAGCGGGAACTGTAGTTGGCCATGCTTGTTCTGGGCAGCGAACTCACACGAGGCGGAAGTGATAACGGGAAGCAGGGATCACAGGTGGCATTCATCTCGCCGCCGGACACGGGGTGCTCGCGCTCGTGGATGCCGAGGACGGGACCGACAACAAAACATGACACTGCTGAAATTAGACAGCATTGACAACAAAACAGGACACTAGTGAAAAAAAATCCTCCAGAAAATGGCTGTTCTCCTAGATAGAAATCAGGGTGTATGTGTTTTCAAAAATAGGGAGATGGATTGAACTAATTTTCTAGGTACGGTGGAACTGAAGGAAATGATTTTCAGAAAGGGGAGGTGGATTGAACTGAAGGCGTCGGTGAGGGCGTTCGAGGACGGTTGGCCGCGGTGGGGGCGCAGGCCACCATGGATGACAGTGCACGTCACTGGGCGGACCGCGACGACGGAGGCCGTGTGGCGGAGGGACGATGTGGTGGCATTTTTTAATTCGAACTAATCATTTCTTTTATTTCGAACTAATAATTTCATTTTTTTTCAAACTGATCATTGTTTTAAATTCGTACTGGTCATTGTTTTTAATTAAAATCATTTTTTCCTTTCAAACCAGTATGTGTGCATGTGTTGGAAAAGTGAGGTACCAGTCAGTCAGTCATGTTCCTGAACGGAGGGATCCTCGCCATGTCTCGTGTGCCAGGTCTACTCATTTTACAAAATGAACCTTTTTGACTGAATTTAGCTGTACAGAGAGTGCATGCGGTTTTATTAAATTATGAGAATGAATAAATTTACACACCAAACTGACAACAGAATACACACCAAATAATACTGAGTTTAGTACAGAAATTCTCTTTTCATGCCCTGATGATATTTTCTTCTCTGTGTACCGGAGAACAAAGAACAAAAATACACACCGAACTGATGATAGAATACACATTGAAGAAAAAGGAATTTCTTCTCTTTGAATTGATGATAGAATACATACAGAACGGACAAGAGAACAATGTCTATTTGTGTTTTTGCTTTTTTTCATGAATTGACGATTTTTTACAAAAAAACATGTACTGACAACACTTCTTCAGCTTAGTGCACATTGTTCAGTATTCTTTTGTCAGGTTATTTCATGGAAGGCAGTACAAGAAATCAGTGGCAATAATCAGAGTTCAGTTTTCAGTGGCAATAGGTGTAGTAAGTGAAGTTGAACTGACCTCGTCCATGGCAGGAATTTGGTTGGAGGGGGATCCGGGGCCGGGGCCGGGGTCGGCAGGTGACGGCGTGGAGGCGGGCGGATCCGAGGCCAGTGCGACGCAACCTCGTTGGATCCAGGAGGCGCGGCGGCCGCAGAAGCTTGTGCGGTACCGACGACCGCGGAAAATGGTGTGTGGAGGCCCGGGGTGAGACGCCGGGCAGCGTCGATGCAGGAGAGGTGGCAGAGAGGAGGGACGCCTGCGCCGGGCGGATCAAGGCGGCGGCGCTTCGGTGGGAGGTCGGAGAGCGGCTCGTCACCGGAAGGTGGAGGGTGCGGCGCGTCAGCGGGAGGTGGGGGGACGGCGCGTCGGCTGGAGGTCGGGGGCGGCGCGTCAGCTGGAGCTGGAGGGCGGCACGTCGGCGGGAGGTGGGGGCAGCTCGTCGACGGGAGGTGGGGGGCGGCTCGTCGGCGGGAGGTGGGGAGGCGGCTCGTCGGCCGGACGTGGAGGTGCGCCCGGTTAGTGTGGGGGTGTGGCGTGGGGCACGCTGGGTGATGGAGAGGAGTGGGACGAACGGGCTACAGGGGTTGGGACGGGGTGTTTTGTGTCTTGACATGACTTTTCTCTGTTTTATTTAAATCGTGGCGTCGTGCTCTATATTGAGACGGGGTAACAGAATAATATTCTGTTATGGGTAACAGAATAGTCCAGCCCTATATATATATCGCACAGGGGACACAATCATATTTTCAGACAAATAGTATAAATATAGCCTTATAATCAAAATAAACATTGTTTTTACAATAATTTGAATCGTCACTCGAATAGGAGATTCTTCGGGCACTGCGCCTCTACCAGGCGGGCACCCTCTGTGACCTGCGCCAAGTAGTGCCCGTCCGGATATTGGCCCCCCACCGGATCCTGAGACGCTATAATAGTGGCATCCATATCCGTCCAATACGCTTTAATGCGGGCAAGGGCCATCCGTGCACCCTCTATGCATGCCGACTTCCTCATGGCATCGATCTGAGGCACGGCCACAAGGAACTGTTGCACCAAACCAAAGTAACTGTCTAACTTAGGCCCCTTCGGCCAAAGATGGTCTATTACAGACCGCATTGCCAGACCGGACAGCCTGTGAAGGTCTGCTACAGCAGCCATCCTATCACTTAATGGCAGCGGGCGAGTGGGAGCATTGAACTGCGACCAAAAAAGCTTCTCCACCTCCTTCTCACCCTGATCTTTGAAGAACTCCACAGCATCAGCCGTACTCTTCGTCAGGTACGCGTATGCGTCCGGCGAGCTCCAGCATCCATCCAGGGGAGCGTACTTCGGATCGAAGAACTTCGTCCGCAGCAAATAGGAGCCCCCAACCACAATTTTACCGGCTTGTTGAAGCTCCTCCTGCGCACCCCTGAGCTCGGTCCTTATTTCCTTGGTGGCATTAAGTGCCTTGCTCAGGTCAGTCGATTTATCCTCATGTTCCTTTTTCAGGAGCTCATACCGGTCAGCGGCATTTTTTAACTCGATAGCCATTTCGGCTATCGTTTCCTTGCTTCGGCGATGGGCAGCCTGTTCGGCTCTCAAATCCTCGGCCTCCTTTAGGGCAGCCGCATTGCTCACCCGAGCTTGCTCCTTGGCTAGAGCAAGTTCCGCCCTCAGGGCCTCCACGGCAGCAACACCATCTGCAGTCCGAACATATTACATTAATACGTGCCACCTTAATATTTTCTTATGCAATGGAAGACAGGGCCATACCTTGTGATTTATCCATCCGCTCATTCACTAGCGTGATATCGGCATCAATCGACCCAATTTGCCTCGATAGGTCGGCAACTTCAACGGACGGGCCGGTGGCCAGACCCACAGGTACCTACACATATTTACAACATAAATCTATGGTTTATGATCCCCCGTTTGCTGCCTAGGGCGGGCAACCAGAGTCTCAGGGGCTACTATCTATATGGTGTATTCCTCATGACATACCTCAAAGCCTCTGAGAAGGCTTGTAAATGCTTCATTCAAACCGCTTGTAGCGGATGAAATCTTCTTGAGCACCGCACTCATTAATGAGCGGTGCTCCTTCGAGAGCACAACTCGCTCCAGTAAGCCCGTCAGTACATTCGGACTCAGGGCGGCTGACGTATTGGCCTCCGGCTCGGCAGATCCGGACTCCTCCGTGATGACACCTCGGTGTCGCCCACTTCAAGAATCAGAGAGGCGGGTGGGGTCTCGCTCTCCATCATCTCCGGAGGAAGGTCCCCCGAAGACGATCCCTGGTGAGAAGAGCTGCTAGCCGGACTGCAAAAAGTTGAATCCTGGTTCTTGATCCAGGAGAAATACAGTACCTTCAAGTTAATGATTGACTTACGTCTCGGTGGAGGGCTGGCCCGTTGGTGGGCATAACGCGGTGAGGATGCCCGTCGCGGCAGAGCCCCTTGGTGACACCTTCTTCCCTAGTTTAGGCGTCTCCGTCTCCAATTCTTCGGAGGCGGCCCTCTTCTTCCAGCGCGGGGAGGAGGCTTTGGCCTCCCCTCCCCGACTATCCTCCTTGGGGGAGGTAACAATTCCCCCGGTTCGGATGCGTAGCATGTGGGGTTTGGATTCTTCGTCCCTCCCCTTGTCTTTCCCCGAGGGCATTCTGCTGAGTACCCGGTCGAGCATCTTGGCCATGGTAGGGGCGGGCTAGCCTTCAGGAAGCGGTGCCGGACACTTGATTCTCTCCGCCTTGCTGAGCCATTCCTGGACGCGGATGATTGTCAGAGCAAACAGTCATGATAAACACAAAACAGGGTGTCCGGTATCAAAGCTACTTACTTGGGTATCTAGGCGATTACAGCTTAGGCCCACATTCTCGATGGTGTCCGGACACATTACTTTTTGTTCAAAGAATAATTTGCACATCTCTTCGAGCTTCAAGCCGAAGAAGTGCTTGACAGTCCGCGGACCCTCCGGATTGAACTCCCACATCCGGAGAGGCCGGCGTTGGCACGGCAACATCCGTCGGGTTAACATCACTTGCATTATGCTGACGAGGTTAATGTCCCTCTCAAGAAGCTCCCGGATGCGATTCTGCAGTACTGGTACATCACCAGCGGGCCCCCAATTCCATTCTACGTCTGTCCAAGAAGCCAACTGTCACGGAGGGCCCAAGCGGAACTCAGGGGCGGCTACCCACTTTGTGCCCTGGGAGCCGTGACATAAAACCACCTCCGTTGCCATACATCGGATACTTCTGGGAAAGAACCCTCTGACCATGGGGTATCGGCGTTTCTGCTTATTACGGCACCTCCGCACTCCACATGTCGCCCCTCGATCATCTTCGGCTTCACATTAAAGGCCTTGAGCCATAGGCCGAAGTGTGGCGTGACATGGAGAAAAGCCTCGCACACGATAATGAACGACGGAATATGGAGGATAGCATCTGGAGCCAGATCATGAAAGTCCAACCCATAATAGAACATGAGCCCCTCACGAAGGGATGGAGGGTGAAACCCAAACCGCGGAGGAAGTGTGGGACGAAAACGACACACTCATTGGGCTCCGGCATGGGGATGACCTGCCCTGAAGCAGGAAGCCTGTGCTGGATATCGGCGGTCAGGTATCCGACCTCCCTAAGCTTTGCAATGTCCTTCTTTTCAATCGAGGAGACCACCCAGCGTCCTTGAGGGTCAGATCCGGACATATTGAAGGATTCCGGAGGGGTAGAGCTTAGATCTTGGGTGTTAGAACTCGAGGTGCGAGAAGGCGCGATGAAGGTGAAAAAGAGGCGTAGGTATCGACCCCTTTATAAAGAAGGTGAATATAAAGAGTCCCCAGTGTGACCATTTGAGGCTTATCTAAAAACACACAGGGTTATACCAACGGCCGTCGAGGGGTCACACACACTCACATTGATGGAAAATCCCGTAATAAGAGGAACAAGATCTCTGCCTCGACGGGACGTGCCAATAAAACCACCTCGTAACACGAGTCGTTGTGGGGTAAGAAATGTCGGTTCGCGTTGGACCAAGCCACGTTGCAAGGGCACGATGCACGAAGATTGCCAGCAAATCAGATCTATACCATGTGAAGATCATCCTGCAGATCCGGACATGGTCTACGTGTTCGCTAACTACTTTGGAGTATTCGGAGAAGGAACCCGCCTTGCAATGACGAAGACAATACTGTCTACCGGACTCATCGTCATTGAAGCCTGGTTCAGGGGCTACTGAGGGAGTCCTGGATAAGGGGGTATCCGGACAGCCGGACTGTGTGCGACTTCCAGACTATTGAAGCGTGAAGATACAAGACTCAAGACTTAGGCCCGTGTCCAGATGGGACTTTCCTTGGCGTGGAAGGCAAGCTTGGCAATCCGGATATTATGTTTCCTTTCTTGTAACCGACTCCATGTAAACCCTAGTTCTCTCCGGTTTCTATATAAACCAGAGAGGTTGGTCCTTAGAAGGCCGATCACAATTACAATCACACCATCATAGGCTAGCTCCTAGGGTTTAGCCTCTACGATCTCGTGGTAGATCTACTCTTGTACTACCCATATCATCAATATTAATCAAGCAGGAAGTAGGGTTTTACCTCCATCGAGAGGGCCCGAACCTGGGTAAACATCTGTGTCCCTTGCTTCCTGTTACCATCAGCCTTGACACATAGATCGGGACCCCCTACCCGAGATCCGCCGGTTTTGACACCGACAGTCATCTCTACACCACCTCATGAAAACCAAGCCTGAGAGTCATTTAGCACTATGCATCTTTTTAACTTTTTGGTAACTTGTTTCCAAAGGGGGAGAAAATGTATAGATCATAGGCTTCAAGAGAGAGTGTTGCTTTTGATCTCTCTTGTTTTGGTTGAACTTATTTATTGTGTGTGCTTGATACATTATGTCTTTTGTGAGATACTTGGATGATCATGTGTTTGATCATATGCTACCCTTAATGCCAATTGGATGATATTATCTCTTATATACTTATATGATCATTCACTTCGCTTGGTGATGAGTGCATGTGTTCAATTATTATCATTTTGAGCGCTCCACCAAGATGTATGTGACATGAAAGAGTAACCCATGATCCTAACACATTGTGCATTTGTAGTCCAAAGCAAATTTTAAATAGTGCAAAATTTAGGGGGAGTTCTTGCTTATCACATACTTCTTAAAGCGACGATGTTTTTCAATCTTATTATCATTTATCGAAGCTTTGATCTATATGTTGTCATCAATTACCAAAAAGGGGGGATATTGAAAGTGCAACTATCCCTGGGTGGTTTTGTAATTCCTAACAACATATAGCTCATTGAGCTAATGCTATTTCAAGATAAATATTTCAGGAAAGCTCAATGATTGGCATGGCATAGTTGAGAAACATGTACCCCTCAAAATGCTAAGGACAAAAGGATTGCCTCAAGCTAAAAACACAAGACTCTACATTTTCCATTTTAGTGATCCAAGATCACATTGAGTCCATAGGAAAAGCCAATACTATCAAGAGGGGTGAGGTGTTGCTTAATGAGTTTCTTGCTCAAAGTGCTTAGTGATATGCTCCAAAAACCCTCAAATACTTTCTCACATCCACATATGTCCCAAACCAAAAGTCAAACTCGGCCCCACCGAAACTATCTATTCGGCGCCACCGAGTTCAGTTGACATAGCCATTGCCAGAAACCCTAGTCTTTTCGGTCTCACTGATAGGGATCTCGGTCTCACCGAGATGGGATTGTAATCTCTCTGTTTCCCTTCGTAAAGTTTTTGTCAAACCGAGATGAGTGATCGGTCCCATCGAGATTGCAATGCAAACTCTCTGTTTCCCTTTCGTAATGTTTCGGTCCAACCAAGATGAGCGAATCGGTCCCACCGAGTTTGCCTGACCAACTCTCTGTGTGTCTATTACCAAAATCCGTCTCACCGAGTTTGTGTAATCGGTCTCACCCAGATTCTGTTATGCCCTAGCCCTAACCATATCGGTCCCACCGAGTTGACATGTCGGTCCCACCGAAATGCCTAACGGTCACATTATGAACTAAATCGGTCTGACCGAGTTTCACGGTTTGGTCCCACCGAGTTTGGTAAGTTGTGTGTAACGGTTAGATTTTGTGTGGAGGCTATATATACCCCTCCACCCACTCTTCATTCGTGAAGAGAACCATCAGAACATGCCTACACTTCCAACATACGTTTTCTGAGAGAGAACCACCTACACTTGTGTTGAGGTTAAGATATTCCATTCCTACCACATAAATCACGATCTCTAGCCTTCTCCAAGTTGCTTTCCACTCAAATTTTCTTTCCACAAAATCCAAATCCTGTGAGAGAGAGTTGAGTGTTGGGGAGACTATCATTTGAAGCACAAGAGCAAGGAGTTCATCATCAACACACCTTTTGTTACTTCTTAGAGAGTGGTGTCTCCTAGATTGGTAGCTGTCACTTGGGAGCTTCCGTCAAGATTGTGGAGTTGAACCAAGGAGTTTGTAAGGGCAAGGAGATTGCCTACTTCATGAAGATCTACCCTAGTGAGGCAAGTCATTTGTGGGTGACGGCCATGGTGGGATAGACAAGGTTGCTTCTTCATGGACCCCCTTCATGGGTGGAGCCCTCCATGGACTCGCGCAACCGTTACCCTTCATGGGTTGAAGTCTCCATCAACATGGATGTACGATAGCACCACCTATCGGAACCACGGATAAAAAATCTCCATGTCAACATTATGTTTGCTTCCTCAAACTCCTCCCTTTACCTTCATATGCAATTGTTTTACATTCCCCTATCATACTCTTAGAATTGCATGTGTAGGTTGATTGCTTGACTTGTGCTAAGTTGCTAATATCTGCCAAGAACTAAAATTGGGAAAAGGCTAGATTTTTATTTGGTCAAGTAGTCTAATCACCCCCCTCTAGACATACTTTCGATCCTACAAGTGTTGTGCATAGACTAGGAGTAGATGGATTGGAGTGGTGGGGCACCTTTATATGAGAGTCCAAACTCTGTTGCATTCACATCGTGCTAGCTCTATTCTGCTTCTCCAATTAATTACCTCTGCATGCTAATTGAGGATGCATCATTGACCGTTCAATATCTCGGGAACCGCTACCCTATCCCTGCTTGGCATTCAAGTAGTATCATTGTAAATGCTGGTCAAGAAGAGACTAGTCACTTACTACATTGTGCACCGCAACCGTGTGGGGGTCCGACGCGAACGGCACAGGCATGCTGTACTTGTTCCACTTTCTTGTTTTGAACTCGTGACTTGTAGTAACACTCAGTTTTGAATATATAAGTTTGGTTGTCGCGCCAATATATACAACACTCCATCCATGTAGGTTGGGTCGTCCAAGTCAAAATTAGACACAAAGCACGACCGTGACAGACCAATCTACCTATTTCCTGGTTTATTGCTCCTCATCGTAATCTATGCCAAATTTTTGACCATAAATTTGACTAACAAAACATTCATGCATGTCACCAGAATGATATCATTGAAAACTATGTTCAAATACAAATAAAATGATATAATTTTTGTTGGCATGCACTAACATTTTGTCCGTTAAATTTAGCACAAATTACAAAAGGGACTAATAAACCAGGACCTAGGCAGTACACCAGGTCGAAGACAGTGATACTACATATAATTAACGACAAATAAGAGCAAGGGATCACACATGTCATTTATGATCGAAATAAAAATGCCATACACTATTAAGGCCACAAGGCGATGCCATGCTGGTTACAGGAGGCAAGAAGAAAGATGCATGCATCGACGACATCCACCTCCTCGACTCAGGGCACTGGCCCAACGAATGGCGGATAAGTAGTAGCGGCTTTCATGGCCAGGTCGACGTGCTTATGAACAATTGCGTCCAAAGATTCTAGCTGCTGGAAGAAGGCCAACGTATTTCTGTCCTCGCTGGCCTTGTACTGGCCTATGTAGACGCTTTCCTCATAGACGTGGATGTGTAGGTCGACGGTTTCTTGCATGGGGAGGCGCTGCGTGGCAAGCGCAGCCTCGAAGTGCACATTCTTGATCGCGACCTCTGACACCTGCAGGGCCACCAGTTCTTCAAAGAGTTCGTCACCTTGGAGGCTGATGAGGGTGGCAGGCAATGAGAAGCCTGTGCGTGCGGGCTGCAGTAGTACGGCAAGGTCATCCGCGCGCTTCTTGACAGCGGTGAACTTGCAGATGGAGTCAACCATCATCTGGCACATGCGAGAGGCGAAGCCGGCGTCGACGAGGGCTATGATGCCGACGGTCTCCAGCACCATCGGGAAACGCTGCGCGATGCGGGGCCATAGGCTGGCATCGTGGACGATCCGGCACGGCTGACTGCCGCTCGCTTCCGTCGACGCCATGGGTGCTTGTGGCTTCTGGTCACTTGGTCCATGTCTTGGATTGGAGTGGGCATTGTTGCACATATACTAGGAGTAGATGGATTGGAGTGGTGGGGCACCCTTATGAGAGTTCAAACTGCGTTGCATTCACATTGTGCTGGCTCCATGCGGAGGTATCATTGACCCTTCAACATTTCGGGAACCGCTACCATTTGCCTCATTGTCATTCAAGCCGTATCAACATAAATGCGTGTCAAAAAGAGACTAGTCAGTAGTTGTTTTTTTTGCGGTGAACTAGTCAGTAGTAGTATACTCAATATTGTGCATCGCAACCAAGGCGAAGAGGAAAACGAGTGAACTACGTATTTATTTACGGTGTAGATTCACTCATTTTGCTTTGTAAGTACTCATTTAGGGTGTACTCCTGGTCACTTGTTGAAATCTCTAGAAAGGCAAATACTCCCTCCGTTTTTATTTACTCTGCATATTAGAGTTGATTGAAGCCAAATTTTCATAAAGTTTGACCAAGTTTATAAAAAGTAATATAAACATTTATCCTAACAAATAGAGTATATATGGTGTGAAATTACAGTCAATAATAAATCTAATTGTATTGGTTTGTTACACTACTGCAGGATGCTGCTAACACGACACTACGATCAGAGACCCTTCGAGAAACTGTGTGCGATGCAATAATCGCAAACGATGGTGTTAGAGATCCGTCAAAAATGTTCAAAACGTTTGCGATGACGGACGCATCAAACACGGCTCAGATTTTAGTTGCATGTGCAATGAAGGGCATACGATTGATCTAGAAGAACTGTTTGCAATGAGGAAGAACAACAGAAATGGGCAGCCATATCTATGTGTGTGCAATATACGGCATACAGTTCCTTATGATGAACTGTGTGCTATTAGGGAATGCAACAGAAACGGTCAGCCAAATCAAGGTGTTTGTGATATACGTCATACGGTTCACTCGGACAAAATGTTTTTGATTAGGCAAGAGAACAGAAATGGTTCATCTTAATAAGATGTGTGAGATATGTGGCATTTGCGATCAGCTAAAAGAACACACATGATTCGTGTAAACCAGATGTGTGTGATATGCAGCAAACTACCCACTCGGATTAACTGTTTGGGATGAGAAATTATAACACAGATGGTTACTATAGTAAGTTCATGTGTCATTCTGTTCGTTCAAAAAACTTTAAAAAATGCAAACTTGTTGCTTGCAGTGGCTAGGAATATCGCACACGATGCATCTGCGAGTACTCGTGTGCGATGGCTAGTAAGTTACACATAATGAACTGCCGCAAGGGTGATATGCTGGTCATGGAGTCCGAGAAGACTGTCGTCGGAAGGCTGCCGGCTCAGCTTTTTACCCTGTATTTTATTACAATTGTATGCATAAGTAGGTCATGTGTGTTTTGTGCCTGGCCGCATGTGGCATTTTAAATTATCCTGATGTCACATCCCTAGCTTTGGCAATGCACTAGGCTAGCTTCATGTGTCATCATGTTTACAATTCAAATGAACTTGAAATGGGGATGACAAACCCCTAGCACCAAAATTAAATCAAATAGGGTCAACCATAAATTGTTTCAATGAACCCAAAATGCCCATCATAAATGTTCATCATTTTTGAATTGGTCCAGAACCTCTGCAAAAAATAGTGCATATTTTTCCAAAGCAATTATGGGCATTGTATTAATCCATAATTTATTTGAGTTGGAGCAAATAAGAACTATAAATATTTTTATAGCTCCAAATATTTTGAAAATAATTGTGGGTCACTGTTATATTGCAAAGATCTGACACAAATAATTTCAATGTTTATAAAAAATGATTTGGTGTTAAACGAAATCAAAACAGAGGCAAAATAAATAGAAAACTGTAACAAATAAACAAATACAGAAAAGAGAGAGAGAGGGAGGGATAACTCACCTGGGCCACTTACCAGCCGGCCCAGCCGTGTAGCTGGTGGCCCAGCCCACCAGTCAGCCGGGCACTGTCTTCAACCTCCTGCCAGTAGGCAGGAGGGCGTGTGCCGCGGCGCGCGCACACAAGCTCGGCCAGCTCCTGCTTGCCGATGCTGCTGGAGGTTGCTAAGTGCGCCACGCGGACCCCCAGGGCCTTCACGTTCGTTCCCCACCTCTGTTCGTCCTCTCCCTCGCCCTCTCACCCAAACCCGAGCGCCCTGTCGCCGCCGACTCTGCCATCACGGCTACCGCTCTTCCCTCGCCCTGCCGCTGATCCCAGAAGCACCACCGCATCTTCCTCGTTCTCTACACCGAGCTACGGGATGCCGGGAGGCCCTGCTTCGTCGTCACCGTGCTCGTCTTCAACCTTCAGCACCATCGGCCCCCGGCGTTGATTCGCGGGATGCAGCGCCCCCGACCTTTCCTTCGTCTCCGTTTGACCCCTAGTGAGCTCTCCCCTCTTTCCCCTCTGTTCTGTCGCTCGATTTTGAGCTGTAGCACCATCCCTGAGAGCATCTGCACCACCGTCCACCATGGCCACCGGGAACCTAGCTGCCAAGCTTCGCTACTCGAACCAACGAGCCCCGCGTGCTCCTGGAAGCAAGTGGCGTCCTCCAAGCATCTAACCCTTCTTGCCAGCGCACTGCCACGCCGCGCTGCGCAAGCCCGACGTGCTGCCGCCGCAAACTTCGTCGTCGGCATCGATTCCGGTGACCCTCGCGACCGACTCCACTGCTGCTCGATGCGGGCCAGCAAGGGCTATGCCCTGGTGCCCTCAGCAAGCCCGACCACTGTCCGTAGCGCGTTCCCGAGCGTCGCCGCGGTGTTTGTGTGCTCGCCGGCGTTTAACTCCGGCGTGATGACGTGGCAACATCATAGTTGCTAACAGTCACGCTAATTAAACCCCACAGACACTCACGATGGACCCCACCACATTAATTAAGTGTAAGATTTATTTCTGTTTAGGATTAGATTAAGTACAGTAGGCCCAGACTGTCAGGGTTGACCTGCCTAGTCAGCGTTGACCTGGTCCCACTGGTCAGCCTCTGTTTAGGCCTTGTTACACTAACATGCGGACCCACAGGTCAGAGTTGACCTGGGTCAGCGCAGTTGACCTACTGACGTAATGCTTACAAAGTGCTGACGCAGTTAATCATTTTCTAGATTTTTATTAATCCTAGAAATTTCAGAAAATATCCAAAACTTCAAAAATTCATACAAATTCAACCGTAAGTCAGAATGAAATAATTTATATATGAAAAATGATCAGAAAAAATCCAATCTATCCATCTGTACCATTTTCATGCATGTTAAACAACTTACGGCTGCTATTTAGGATAAATCATATAAATGGCATTTGAATTTCACATATGAAGTTTGATTTGAACTTAGGGTTCAAACCACCTTCATTTAACTTTGTTGCTAGTTGCATTAGCTCAAAACACTAGCATGTTGCCATGTCATGATCGTGCACATAATGTTGCATTGCATTGATTGTGTTTCCTCTCTGTTGCCGGTAATTGCTCCCTTTCAGTAGACGTGGTTCCGATGATGAGATCGATGACACCGATGACGAGCATTATTATCTTCAGAAATGCCAGGCAAGCAAAACCCCCTTGTTCATTCTGATACAATCCCACTCTCTCGCTCCTGCTCTCTTTTACTGCATTAGGACAACAATGATTCAACTGTTACTTGCTGCGGTAGCTGAACCCCTTTCCTCTGCTTGACCTGTCATTGCCACAGTAAATAGATGAAACCCACTAGCATGAGTAGGAGTTGTTTGAGCCCTGATGTGCCTACTCATTCATGTTTGTGTTGTCATGCATGCTAGTGCTTAGAGTTGAGTCTGGTCTGATTCATCGGGGATGAATTGGAGGTGTGTGAACATGTCCTACTATTGAGAGCTAAGTGTGTGAACACGATTTGGTAAAGGTAGCGGTGAGAGGCCATGTAGGAGTACATGGTGGGTTGTCTCATTGCAGTCGTCCTCGGGAACTGAGTTCTGTGTTTGTGATCCATGAACAGCTACTACCACACATTGGGTTCCGGTAACTCGGCCCCTCTCGACTTAGTAATGAACCTGATCTCTGTCCAGGAGTTGCAACTAGTTTCTGGTGTTTGTAGGTAGTGTTAGTAGTCTACCAAGTGGCACCCGGTACAGGTGGGCTTGGGACAGACTAGGCACAGTGGCCCGGTGTACCAAGTGGCACCCAGATGGTCGGCTTGGGAACCCTGCACACATCATTTGGGGCCGCGAGCGACACCCCGGCTGGATCTCCTTGCGGATGGAACCCGAAAAGGCGATAAACCTGGATGAGAGACTTGTGTGGTTAGTCAGGTCGTGGCCGACACCCTCGCTGGGCTTCCGCTTGAAGGTTATTGAGTACATGTCGTGTAAACGGCGATAAGTGGTGAGAGCGTGTGTGAAGAAGTACACCCTTGCAAGGTTAACATCATCTATTCGAATAGCCGTGTCCGCGGTAAAGGACTTCTGGGTTGCCTGTACAGTTCATATACAAGTGAAAGTGGATACTCTAAAATGCGCAAGATAAGTGTGAGTGCTATGGATGGCGTTCTCGTAGGGAGATGGGAGTGGATCTATAGTGGTGTATTGATATGGTGAATATGTGGACTCATGTGCGCCACCTCAAAAGAGTTACTTGCAGTCGTAGTACAGGATAGCCACTGAGTCAAAGCTGGCTTGCTGCAGTTAAACCCCACCATCCCCTTTGTTGATAATGATGCATATGTAGTTAGATCTGATGTAAGTCTTGCTGGGTACATTTGTACTCACGTTTGCCTATCTTATGTTTTTGCAGAGAGACTTCCGTCTCACTAGTAGTTTCGCTTGGATTTCGACGTTTAGCTTGTTACCTCGGGTACGATCTTGTGCCCTCGGCAGGATCTGGTAGATAGTCAGGCTTCTCAGACTTTTTCATTTATATATGTCTGTACCCATACATGTTAAGATTCCGCTTGTGCTTTGACTTTTATGCTCTGAATGCTGGGTCGAGAGACCCATGTTTGTAATATCTCGCTCCTCGGAGCCTACTGAATAAAATACTTGAGTTTGTAGAGTCATGTTGTGATGCCATGTTGTATTTGCACATATCGAGCATATTGTGTGTATGTTATTAAAATGCTTGTATGTGTGGGATCTGACTATCTAGTTGTTTATCCTTGGTAGCCTCTCTTATTGGGAAATGTCTCCTAGTGCTTTCACTGAGCCTTGGTAGCTTGCTACTGCTCCGGAACACTTAGGCTGGCCGGCATGTGTCCTTCTTCGTTCATGTGTCTGTCCCTTTGGGGAAATGTCACGCGGTGTCTACCGGAGTCCTGCTAGCCCAGTTGCTACAGGCCAGATTCACTCGCTGATGACCGACACGTTCGTTGCTGGGTCATGTACGCCTATTCCTGTAAGTTAGTGCCACTTTGGGTTCACGACTAGCCATGTCAGCCTGGGCTCCTTGTCATATGGATGCTAGCGACATTATCATATACGCGTGCCAAAAGGCGCAAACGGTCCCGGGCCTGGTAAGGCGTCACCTGTGGGGATATCGTGCGTGAGGTCGCAAAGTGATATGAGGTATTACATGCTAGATCGGTGTGGCATTGAGTCGGGGTCCTGATAGCTTTGGTATCAGAGCTTGATTGCTTGTAGGATTACCAAGTCAAACTGGTCGAAGACGAGTCTTGAAATTCTTTAGTTATATAAGGGAATTGATTGTGGTATGGAACGTAAGGCTCTTTTTACTCCTTATACCTCATGCCCTTCTGATCTGAGTCATCCTATCTTCTTACGGGGTTAAGGAACTAGGCTTTCTCTCCTTCCTATCAGGATCATGTGTCACTAATCTGTAGACTTATAGGATTGATGGATTCAAGCCTCAGTTCAGTTGTTTCTACTTATGTGTGTTCATAGCTGGCCTCGGAACCTTGATATTGTGTTATTGAGCGGTTATGCCATCATTTTGTAGGATGTCTCAAATCTTTTGAGCATTTACAGCCGTTATGCTATCCGAGTCGTCCCAGGTTTCTAAACAATATGATGCATTTGCAAAATCCTTTCCCTCTGGTTTCGATGTTCCTTTAGGCCAGATTAACCATACTAATTATTGAGTTGAGTTATTCTATTGCCTCGTCGTATATGTTGTAGCTAGTATTATGACCCTAGGCATCCTAGAGAACCACTCGGTAATCTAGCAATGCTTTGTATCTCAGAGGGATGATTCTGGCCATTATTCTCAAAAGCATCCTGTGATGCTACCCAGTAGTAGGTATTCTACTTCTGGGTTCTTGAACCCGAGATTCACCCTACTTATTTCATGTTGATAGTGTGTGCTAGTTCCTTTAGGATATTAGTAACCTTTGCAATAGTCCTCGAGGTCCGTGGTATTTCCTTCTTCCAAATACCATGAACTACTTATGGCGGAAGTTCTTTGAACCAAAAGATCACAACCGGAGTCCTCTTGGTGAGTCCTCCATTCATAGTTGTGAATCTGCCAGTCCTTCCTCTTCAGCATGGGCTTTCCGGAAGAAATATGTTGAACTTATTTGACATACTAACCTATGCATCCATAACTCATAAAGATATATGTTCCTTTGAGTTGTCCCTCTGTAGTTGTATTCCGTTCCTTGTCTATCAGTTGATAGACAAGTTTATGTCGTGCATTCATGTTCTAAGATGCGTACTATTCTTGTGGTCCGTCAAGCCATCCTATTTCAGAATGAATAGGAGAAACAAACTCCATAACCTCATCCATATCTAGGATTGGGTCAAAGCAATTGTATTTCGCAGATCAAAATGCCAATCCAGCTTCTGCTCTGCTCTACCTTGGAGTGTTACCATCTTTATGTCAAGAGGGTCATGAGAATTGCACCACCTCTTATGAATTCTTGACGTAGTAATAGTTCCTTCCATCATTGTTAATTCCACGGTTTCCGTGTTATTGTAATCGGAATGCCGACAAGTGAATCATGATGTGTGAAATCAATACTGCTAGCAACCCCGTTGCTTGGTAGTTAATGGACAATAATCTCATTCTTAGCGTGTTGGTATTGAATTATCATTCTAAGATAGATTGTGCTACCTAGTCCATATTCCTGGTGCACTCTTTGATCAATGAGTCAGGATTGTGTCAATCCCTCGCTCTGTTGATCATGTCATCTTGCCCTGGGAAGCAAGATTGCTCCCGAGCTTAGTAACATATCGGTGGTTCGTGATTTTCCGAATATCTTCTCGGAAGTATTACCAGGTTGTCACCTGACCGCTATGTTGAGTTCGTGATGAAGTTGGCTTTCAAAACCACCCTTCCTCCAAGAATATGTGTTGGATACCCTGAGCTAGTTGGTTAAGCTAAACAACAACTTGGAGAGTTGGAAGATAAAAGCTTGTCCGATTTAGTTCATTTTAAGGGATATCTTTGTGTGTGTGTGTGTGCGTTGAAGAAAGATGATATCTTCATTGATTGATCCCCGTGGTCAATTGTTGGACCTATCATCTTAACCAATCTTTGATTTGAGTATGGGCTATCATCAAATCAAATCAGAACCAACGATGTGCATAACATTGTCTTACTCATGGTTGATCCCTCGAGCATACACCATTATATCTTTTGGTCTGACCAATACTATCACATTGTTCACATGATGGTGGAAGTCCAGTGATATGGAGATTCCGATGAATTGCTGTTGAGACCATCAGAAACATTTTGTCTCCTCCATGATTCGTGTTGAACATCCAGCTAGTGTTGGGAAATTGTGTAAGCATTTTCTTCATGCTCCGTTCATGAAGTATATGTTTGGATGAAAGTAGTGACTTCCGCGAATTCATGTGCATTTGGTGCAAGTTGCCGCCGTGAGTTCGAGAAAGATTGTTTTTGTTTCCTCTGGTACCATCCTAAGTCAATTATGCATGAGCAAATGTATTGTATGGTTTGGTAGATTAATTAACTCCACTCCATATGTATTCCCTAGCACACCAAGCCACTGATTGATTTTTTCAAAGAAAAGAAGTTCATGAGCTAATCCTGAATGGCCCGAATAGTTATGCACAAGGCTTCATTATCTCAATGATGGTTCCCAATCAGAACTCAGTAGTGTTTTGTTGTAAGACTACCATGTGGTCATGCTTGTCTTGGACAGCGTGTTCACATGTGTGTTGCAGAACCAGCTCATGTTTTGGAGCTTGCTACCGCAGTCCCTTTCCCGAGAATCTCGCAATTTTATCTCGTCGGTTTGTGTTGCAAACTTTCACTTTTTTCTAGACTTGATGAGTCTGGAATGTCCTGACCCCAACCAGATATGAATCTCAGGCAGATATGATGGTTGGAACGTTTCCCAAGAACTATAATAATGGTCTCCCTATAACCCGGTGAAGTGGATGTCGTGGCCAACACACCCAGCCGGAAGACCTATTATTGTAGTAGCCTAATTGAGGAAGTTGGCCACCTCCCCATAAGGTTTCCGTAGGATTTACTTCCATAATTGTTCCTTATGGATTCTTGTGCTCCCGAAGTCTGACTTTTTACTTGATGTTCTAGATACCAAAACCATATCAATAAATGGGTTATGCTAGCACATCAAGGAGAACATTAGAAGCGAGTGCTAAATGTCTCTCGGTCGATCATCCAGATTTTTTCCTTGGCCTCGCTAAGGTGAAATCTGACAAGGTGTTATCTTGCTTTGCATCTGCATCGCCCATCATTATTCATGATGGTAGTATGATGTGTCGTGAGGATCCTTGGCATGGATGTTGGTAAGACCCTGATGGATATGGAAATGCTCAAGTTCTTGAGGGCATGCTCAGACACTAGGTTATATCCTGGGTATCAATTGGAATGTGCCACCCGTTTCCTGTGTTGTTCTATAACCATAATTTCCTTTCGGATCTGAGTATGCAATTTCTTCGAACTCCGTCAAACAATCATTTGTGAATTGCCTCATCCTGGTATGAAGAGTTTCAATGATCTAGGTATCAAAAGTAATTCTTTTGCCACTTAAAGGAATAATTCTATGAGTCACCTTCTCTAAGGTGCCCCGTTATGGAATCATGGCAATTATTTCATCGCTATCTTGAAACCATTCACCATCTCCTCAAGCGTGGAATTGTTGCGTACCAAATTGAATCCCCGTCATATGTTCTTCCAACCCTCCCGAAGTGTGTTTGACATCTCAGCTCAAGAGGTGTTCTATGCCTCATTCCATGAGTTGATCATCAGTTGCTCGATCCTCAAGAATATCGATTCTTCTAGAGTTTTCATTTCTTCTGTGGTCATGTTGAATGGAGTTCTCAAAGCAAGATGTCAAGATCAAGATGATGCAACGAATCAACGTTCTTATGAATCAAATTCTGGATCATGAAGATTGTGTTAGTTGCATCCCCCCTTCATCTTACCCTATGCTTGAATCTCGGGACGAGATTCTTGTTTAGTGGGGGCGAGTTGTCACATCCCTAGCTTCTGGCAATGCACTAGGCTAGCTTCATGTGTCATCATGTTTACAATTCAAATGAACTTGACATGGGGATGACAAACCCCTAGCACCAAAATTAAATCAAATAGGGTCAACCATAAATTGTTTCAATGAACCGAAAATGCCCTTCACAAATGTTCATCATTTTTGAATTGGTCCAGAACCTCTGCAAAAAATAGTGCAAATTTTTCCAGAGCAATTATGGGCATTGTATTAATCCATAATTTATTTGAGTTGGAGCAAATAAAAACTATAAATATTTTTATAGCTCCAAATATTTTGAAAATAATTGTGGGTCACTGTTATATTGCAAAGATCTCCCACAAATAATTTCAATGTTTATAAAAAATGATTTGGTGTTAAACTAAATCAAAATAGAGGCAAAATAAATAGAAAACTGTAACAAATAAACAAGTACAGAAAAGAGAGAGAGAGAGAGAGAGGGAGAGATAACTCACCTGGGCCACATACCAGCCGGCCCAGCCGTGTAGCTGGTGGCCCGGCCCACCAGTCGGCCGAGCACCGTCTTCAACCTCCTGCGAGTAGGCAGGAGGGCGTGTGGCCACGGCACGCGCAAACGAGCTCGGCCATCTCCTGCTTGCCGCTGCTGCTGGAGGTCGCTAGGTTCGCCACGCGGACCTCCAGGGCCTTCACGTTCGTTCCCCACCTCTGTTCGTCCTCTCCCTCGCCCTCTCACCCAAACTCGAGCGCCCCGTGGACGCCGTTCGCTGCCTTCACGGCTACTGCTCTTCCCTCGCCCTGCTGCTGATCCCAGAAGCACCGCCCCGTCTTCCTCGTTCTCTACACCGAGCTACGGGACGCAGGGAGGCCCAGCTTAGTCGTCACCGTGCTCGTCTTCAACCTTCAGCACCATGGGCCGCCGGCGTTGATTCGCGGGATGCAGCGCACCCCCGACCTCTCCTTCGTCTCCGTTTGACCCCTAGCTAGCTCTCCCCTCTTTCCCCTCTGTTCTGTCCCTCAATTTCGAGCAGTAGCACCATCCCCTAGAGCATATGTGCTGCCGTCCACCATGGCCGCAGGGAACCTAACTGCCAAGCTTTGCTACTCGAACCAACGAGCCCCGCGTGCTCCTGGAAGCAAGTGGCGTCCTCCAAGCATCTAACCCTGCTCGCCAGCGCACTACAACGCCGTGCTGAGCAAGCCCGACCTGCTGTCGCCGCAAACCTCGTCGTCGGCGCCGATTCCGGTGACCCCCGCGACCAACTCCAATGCTGCTCGATGCGGGCCAGCAAGGCCTATGCCCTGGTGCCCTCAGCAAGCCAGACCACCGCCCGTAGCACATTCCCGAGCATCCCGCTACATTTGTGTGCTCGCCGGCGTTTAACTCCGGCGTGCTGACGTGGCAACGTCATTAGTTGCTAACAGTCACGCTAATTAAACCCCACAGACACTAACGATGGACCCCACCACATTAATTAAGTGTAAGATTTATTTCTGTTTAGGATTAGATTAAGTACAACGGGCCCAGACTGTCAGGGTTGACCTGCCTAGTCAGCGTTGACATGGTCCCACTGGTCAGCCTCTGTTTAGGCCTTTTTACACAGACATGCGGGACCCACAGGTCAGGGTTGACCTGGGTGAGCGCAGTTGACCTGCTGACGTAATGCTTACACAGTGCTGACGCAGTTAATCATTTTCTGGATTTTTATTAATCCTCGAAATTTAAGAAAATATCCAAAACTTCAAAAATTCATATAAATTCAACCATAAGTCAGAATGAAATAATTTATATATGAAAAATGATTAGAAAAATCCAATCTATCCATCTGTACCTTTTTCATGCATGTTAGAACAACTTATGGCTGTTGTTTAGGATAAATCATATAAATGGTATTTGAATTTCACATATGGAGTTTGGATTTGAAGTTAGGGTTCAAACCAACTTCATTTAACTTTGTTGCTAGTTGCATTAGCTCAAAACACCAGCATGTTGCCATGTCATGATCATGCATCATAATGTTGCATTGCATTGATTGTGTTTCCTCTCTGTTGCCAGTAATTGCTCCCTCTCAGTAGACGTGGTTCCGACGATGAGATCGATGACACCGATGAAGAGCTATATTATCTTCAGAAGTGCCAGGCAAGCAAAACCCCCTTGTTCATTCTGATACAATCCCACTCTCTCGCTCCTGCTCTCTTTTACTGCATTAGGACAACAACGATTCAACTGTTACTTGCTGCGGTAGCTGAACCCCTTTCCTCTACATGACCTGTCATTGCCACAGTAAATAGATGAAACCCACTAGCATGAGTAGGAGTTGTTTGAGCCCTGATGTGCCTACTCATTCATGTTTGTTTGTAATGCCTGCTACTGCTTAGAGTTGAGTCTGGTCTGATTCATTGGGGATGAATTGGAGGTGTGTGAACATGTCCTACTGTTGAGAGCTAAGTGTGTGAACATGATTTGGTAAAGGTAGCGGTGAGAGGCCATGTAGGAGTACATGGTGGGTTGTCTCATTGCAGCCGTCCTTAGGAACTGAGTTCTGTGTTTGTGATCCATGAACAGCTACTACCACACATTGGGTTCCGGTAACTCGGCCCCTCTCGACTTATTAATCAACCATATCTCTGTCCAGGAGTTGCAACTTGTTTCTTGTGATTGTAGGTAGTGTTAGTAGTCTACCAAGTGGCACCCGGTACAGGTAGGCTTTGGATAGACTAGGCCCAGTGGCCCAGTGTACCAAGTGGCACCCGGATGGTGGGCTTGGGAACCCTGCACACATCGTTTGGGGCCGCAAGCGACACCCCGGCCGGATCTCCTTGCGGTTAGAAACCGAATAGGCAATAAACCTTGACGAGAGACTTGTGTGGTTAGTCAGGTCGTGGCCGACACCCTCGTTGGACTTCCGCTTGAAGGTTGTCGAGTACATGTAGTGTAAATGGGGATAAGTGGTGAGAGCGTGTGTGAAGAAGTACACCCCTGCAGCGTTAACATCATCTATTCGAATAGTCGTGTCCGCGGTAAAGGACTTTTGGGTTGCCTGTACAGTTCATAGACAAGGGAAAGTGGATACTCTAAAATGCGCAAGATAAGTGTGAGTGCTATGGATGGCATTCTCGTAGGGAGACAGGAGCGGATCCATAGTGGTGTATTTATATGGTGAATATGTGGACTCGTGTGCGCCACCTCAAAAGAGTTACTTGCAGTCGTAGTACAGGATAGCCACTGAGTCAAAGCTGGCTTGCTGCAGTTAAACCCCACCACCCCCTTTGTTGATAATGATGCATATGTAGTTAGATCTGATGTAAGTCTTGCTGGGTACATTTGTACTCACGTTTGCCTAGCTTATGTTTTTGCAGAGAGACTTCCGTCTCACTAGTAGTTTTGCTTGGATTTCGACGTTTAGCTTGTTACCTCAGCTACGATCTTGTGCCCTCGGCAGGATCCCGTAGATATTCAGGTTCTCAGCCTTTTTCATTAATACATGTCTGTACCCAGACATGTTAAGCTTCCACTTGTGCTTTGACTTGTATGCCCTGAATGCTGGGTCGAGAGACCCATGTTTGTAATATCTCTCTCCTAGGAGCCTACTGAATAAAATACTTGAGTTTGTAGAGTCATGTTGTGATGCCATGTTGTATTTTCACATATCGAGCATATTGTGTGTATGTTATTGAAATGCTTGGTATGTGTGGGATCTGACTATCTAGTTGTTTATCCTTGGTAGCCTCTCTTACCGGGAAATGTCTCCTAGTGCTTTCACTGAGCCTGGGTAGCTTGCTACTGCTCTGGAACACTTAGGTTGGCCGGCATGTGTCCTTCTTTGGTCCTGTGTCTGTCCCTTCGGGGAAATGTCACGCGATGTCTACTGGAGTCTTGCTAGCCTAGTTGCTACAGCCCGGATTCACTCGCTGATGACCGACACGTTCGTTGCTGGGTCATGTATGCCAGTTCCTATAAGTTAGTGCCACTTTGGGTTCACGACTAGCCATGTCAGCCCGGGCTCCTTGTCATACGGATGCTAGCGACATTATCATATACGCGTGCCAAAAGGCGCAAACGGTCCCGGGCCTGGTAAGGCGTCACCTGTGGGGATACCGTGTGTGAGGCCGCAAAGTGATATGAGGTGTTACATGCTAGATCGGTGTGGCATTGAGTCGGGGTCCTGACACCTGAATATGTAAGACAATTATTAACAGTTGCCATTGTAAATTTGCCTCAACGGCGAGCAGAGCGCACGTAGGGATGCCACAGACCCGCAAAAAAAAGAAAAAAAATGCAGGGACGCCATGACGAGCAACCACGTGGTCAACCGTCTCGCACCCCGTGGGAGACGCGACGGTGCATCCGTCGGACACGATGGTGATATCATGACCGTGTGTGATAGTGGGCAGACACGTACACGTACATCCGAGAAGAAGGGCCCATGTTTTAGGCTTCCGATGTGTGGCATACGATTGACCCAAAAGAACTGTGTGCGATGAGACAGAACAACAAAAATGGGGCTTTGTGGGCCCAAAACCATCAATAAATTTTGACTTTATTTCTCTACACATTGCAGATTACAACGCAATAAGTAATTAAAAATCTGTTCACATAGATCAAACTAATATGTGTTCACACTTAGCACCGGGATATAGAAACTACCCACTCGAAAATTACTTCACAGTTCCTCTCCTCATCACCTGCAAAACTGGTCTTTCCTATCAAGTCGTTCTGCCATGACCGGTAGGAGGAGTTTCGGGTGGGCATATAACCAGGCAGCAAAGACCAAAGCCGCAGAAGCACTAGAGAGGTCCCGTCGTGAAGCGGCAGCCACGGCAGAGATGTCCCGGCGCACCGCGGAGCCCTCAAACCAGGTCTCACGGGCACGCGAGGGATCTCACAAGCGCACTCGCCGCGTCGGCGATCGCGACGAGCTGGCGTTGCTGAAGTCCTTGGCCGGCGACGACGACATTCTCGCTGGCATCTTTAAGCAGCAGGAGCTAGTCGATGTCTTGATGAAGCTGCTCGAGATCAGCGATGCCTCGGTTGACAAGGCGACCAACCTCATTGAGCAACTCATGTTTGACAATGCGAAGCTCCTCAAGGCGCTCACCGAGAAGGAGTAGGAGGCCGCCGGCTGGAAGATGCTGCATGAGCAGAGCAGTGCCTAGGGGATGACGCTGACAGCGGTTGTGAAGGAACTGATGGGTGACTTGAGGAAGATCTGAATCGAGCGTGAGTAGGAGGTGGAGGAATCCGTGGCCGCTCTCAAGCAAAGCCGTGAGGAAATGAGGAAGGAGCTAGAGGATTTCATCGCCCGGCGATCCATCAAAGAGTAAATACAGTAGCGATCTAGATCATTGTCTATGATTTCCTTCTTCTCTTGCCCCCATGTCTTTCGAACTTTGTCGCATGTGGCATTTAAAATTTTCTGCACCATAGTAAATTTGTCGTCTTACTATCCGTTGCCATTTTATTTGTCGTTGTATTATCTGTTGCCCTGTGTGGCAATTTAAATTAGGCTGGAATACAAGTTGAAAACACGAACAAAGCAAATGCTGCCATGGGATCACAACCAAACACCCTCCATCCACCCCTAAAAAAACATCTGTCCAGGCGCTTTAATTAACCCATTAATGGCAAAGTTTTGAGCGAGGCAGGCTGCGGCTGGTGCATGGAGGTCAAAGAGCTCGCTTCTCGGTGAGTATGGGCAGCCCTTCTGCGCGCACGTGTCCCGTTGAGCTTGCGAGGTGGACAGGATGCACGCGTCCCGTCGAGCCTGTGCGGCGGACTGCTCGCACTCATCCCGTCGAGCCTGCACAGCGGACTTCTCGCGCTTTTCCCATCTAATCAAACAGCTGCACGCACGCCACTGAGTATGGTTAAATATTGACACGATTCATATGATACAACCGTTTGTGATATTCACATGTCAGCTTATTGTTTCAAAAAGGACTTCGTTGGCTACTAATGTGCGCGCCTCTTCTCAAACTGGACGATTTTTTACCATAACATATATGTGCCATGTCATGAAACCATGCCAAATTTCATGTTTTGGGGTGTGTTTTTGATTTACTAGGATTTAAAAACCGAGATTCTCAATGTTTTTGGATGGCGACAAGTTTGTAATTCATTCCCTTTCCTTAAATGATACCTCAACATGCACCCAATGACACATGTATGATTTCCCACCCATTTTGTGCTTATAGTTAAAATTTGAATTATGCACTACATTTAATGCGTAGAAAACTTAATTAGTAATATATACAATGGCCAAACGAACCCTAAACATGCATCCCAAGGAGACATGTACGTTTTTTCTAGCCATTTTGGTGCACTGGAGCATGTATTAGTAGTTCAGATTATGGACATTAAATGCCTAGAAAACTCAATTAATGAATAAAAAGGGTCAAACGAACCTTGAATAATTACAAAGTTCAGCGTGAATCTCCCGTTGATCCATACGTGTTGTGTGTAGAAAAATACGAGGCTAGAAGAGGCATCAATTATCGTTTGGCCCACAAGGGGACACGTTTCCCTATCAAAACCACGAGGGTTCTTGCGACAGGCTCCGGTTCGTAAGAGGTTTGTAATAAAGCTTTGTCCAAATTGGCAATATTTTTACCATGACATATATGTGACATGATGTGACACCATGCCACCTTTAATGACTTCCTATTGAGTTTTGGATTTATGGGGATTTAAGAACCGAGATTCCAAATGTTTGAGGACGAGCCAAGACACCGGTCAGGTTGTAATTCATTCCCAATTCTTGCATGGGACCTAAACATGCACCCAAGGACACATGCATGTACAATTTTTCTAGCCATTTTGGTGAACTAGAGCATGTATTTGTACTTCAGATTTGAATTATGGACATTAAATGCCTAGGAAATTCAATTAGTGTATAAAAAGGGCAAACGAACCCTGAATAAGTTTAAATTTCAGCATGGATATCATGTCATTCCATGCTGCCCATAGAAGAAAATACAAGGCGAAAAGAGAGAGCGACTACGTTTAGCCACAAGGGGAACACGTTTCCCTATCGGAACCATCAGGCTTCCTTGAGAGAAGTTCCCATTTGTAAGCGGTTTGTAATAAAGCTTGGCCCAAATTGGCAATGTTTTTACCATGACATATATGTGCCATGACGTGACACCATGCCACATTTGATGACTTTATAGTGAGTTTTGGATTTTATGGGGATTTAAAACCCGAGATTCCAAATGTTTGAGGACGAGCCAAGACGCCTGTACGGTTGTAATTCGCTCCCATTCCTGGCATGGGACCTAATTAAACAAGCACCCAAGGACACATGCATGTACAATTTTTCTAGCCATTTTGGTAAAATTGAGCATGTATTTGTAGTTCTGATTTGAAATATGGATATTAAATGCCTAGGAAACTCAATTAGTGTATAAAAATGCCAAACAAACCCTCAATAAGTTTAAATTTCAGCATGGATATCATGTAGTTCCATGTTTCCCAGAGAAGAATATACAAGGCAAAAGGAGGCTGTGATTACATTTCGACAACAAGGGGAACATGTTTCCTTATCGGAACCATAAGGCTTCTTGTTGAGAGAAGCTCCAGTTTGTAAAAGGTTCGTAATAAAGCTTGGCCCAAATTGGAAATGTTTTTACCACGACATATATGTGCCATGACGTGACACCATGCCACTTTTGATGACTTTCTGGTGAGTCTTGGATTTTATGGGGATTTAAATCCCTAGATTCCAAATGTTTGAGGATGAGCCAGGACGCCGGTACAGTTGTAATTTGTTCCCATTCCTGGCACGGAACCTAATTAAACATGCACCAAAGGACACATGCATGTACAATTTTTCTAGCCATTTTGGTGAACTTGAGCATGTATTTGTAGTTCAAATTTGAATTATGGACATTAATTGTCTAGGAAACTCAATTTGTGTATAAAAAGGCCAAACGAACCCTCAATAGGTTTAAATTTCAGTATGGATATCATGTAGTTCCATGTTGCCCGTAGAAGAAAATACAAGGCGAAAAGAGTTCGTGATTACGTTTCGACAACAAGGGGAACATGTTTCCCTATCGGAACCACGATGCTTCTTGTTGAGAGAAGCTCCGATTTTTAAGAGGTTCGAAATAAAGCTTGGCCCAAATTTTACAATGTCTTTACCACGACATATATGTGCCATGACGTGACACCCTGCCTTCGAAAGAGATTGTTTATTTTGCACAAGAAGTGCATCTAGTTTTTGCCTTAACCCTCTCAACTTTTTAGAACATGCTATGCTGGTGAAATGGTGATACCATGCCAACTTTCAACCATTTCAGAGTTCATTTCAAGTGCTTTTTAGTTTCAGGGTCATTTAGCTCAAAAAATCAGTAAATGCATGAAAAATACCAAATGAAGTCAGAAAGGGTTGAAAATTGATGATGTGGCTTTGTATGGTGCATTTTGAACACACAAAAAGTCCGGAGTTCAAATAAGTTCAAAAAATTGAAATCCCTTTGTAACGGATGAGTTTTCGTTTGAAACCCTGATACTTCGAAAGAGATTGTCCATTTTGCACATGAAGTGCATCCATTTTTTGCCGTAACCCTCTCAACTTTTTAGAGCATGCTATGTGTGTGAAATGATGATACCATGCCAACTTTCAACCTTTTCAGAGTTCATTTGAGGTTTGTAATAAAGCTTGGCCCAAATTGGACAATGTTTTTACCACGACATATAGGCGCCATGACGTGACACCATGCCAACTTTCATGTATAATTTTTCTAGCCATTTTGGTGAACTGGAGCATGTATTTGAAGTTCAGATTTGAATTATGGACATTAAATGCCTAGGAAACTCAATTAGTGTATAAAAAGGCCAAACGAAAGCCGTGTGCCTACCAAACCATGGCTGATGCCGCCCGTGATCTGAGTCGTACGTTCTGATTGGCCAGAACCCAAACCTCACGGATCATATGTCTGCACCGTTGGATGCTCCCGGATCGAACAGCAACCCTCAACCCTTTCGACATCACATGTAGTACAAGGGTAAGCACTGTGCGCATGCGCCATCTAGCTCACGCTTCCTTCTCTTGTACGTTTTCTAAACAGGCTACCATTTCCCGCCACTCCTCTCATCGGTTTCCCACTACCAGTGTCAGTGCTCATTGAAGGCTAGACGGCGACACACCAGCCATCACACACAGTTTATATAAGAACAAATGTGCGTGATAGGAGGGAGTAGGTCCCATAGGGTGACCAATGTGAGCAAAATAGTGTAGGTACTGGCTTAACCATGTGCGATGAAAGTGCGCTATAAAATCAGCACGACTGCACAATGGCGAGCAAATGGTGGTGGTACTGGTTTAACAGTGTGCGATGTAAGTGCGCTGTGAAATCACCACGACTGCGCAAGCATGAGAAAAATGGTGCGGGTACTGGCTTAACCGTGTGCGATGCAAGTGCGCTGTAAAATCACCACGACTGCGCAAGAACGAGCAAAATGGTGCAGGTACTGGCTTAATCGTGTGCGATGCAAGTGCACTGTAAAAATGAGCACGACTGCGCAAGCGCGAGCAAATGGTGGAGGTACTGGTTTAACCGTGTGCGATGCAAGTGCGCTGTGAAATCACCACGACTGCGCAAGTGCGAGCAAAATGGTGCAGGTACTGTCTTAACCATCTGCGATGCAAGTGTGATGTGAAATCACCACGACTGCGCAAGCTAAAGGCAGGTGAGTTTATTTAGAAATTAGGATGAACCGTGTGCGATAGACGAGCTAGCTAGAAATATAAAAACAAACTACCCGCCTTGAGCGTTGCAAAAATCGGCGGTTCCACCACTTTTTGTTATTATCATACACGCATATTCTTATTGGACCGTGCGCGACCTTGGCCACTCCCACCCCGCATCAATTCCTTCACCCAAATTTTAGTAGCCGCCGTACTTCAACCGTCCCCCACACTCCTCCAGCACAGACCTTATAGTAAAATTGCAGTAGCCGAGGCATTTGAACCGTCGCCCTCCCTCGTCCACCACCATCTCCGCCCACCATTACTAAAAATTTCAGTAGCCGCGGCGTATCCTCAAACACCACAACCCCCCCCCCCCACCACCACAGTCCCCCACCCGCCCCCTCTCCCCTGGAACCCTAGCTCAGGGTCGCCGGCGGTGCCACCAGCGCCGCCACCAACCCATGATGGTCTGCCTGTTCCTCCTATGTTAGATGATAAAGTTCAGGTTCCCAGTGATTACCATACCGTCGCCCCACTCCTCTGAGTTTTTAGATGAGGCCTGCGGTGTCCCTCACTGCCAGATCCACATACCCTGCTCCAGAATGTCGAAGCCTAAGCTCGACCACGTATCCCGGGGAGCCCGATGAGCGTTCGGCCAAGAAGTGGTTTATGATGGCCTCTCCGGAGGACGTTGGTGAGGTGGCCGCCATTCGCCCCGACCTGTCGATCCCGGAGTAACACATCACCATAGAAGCCGGCGAGGACGTTGACTACGTTGCCATGTCGAAGACTTCATGTCAGCAGGCTTGCGTACTACTGTATCTCGGGAAAGCTGGCTACGATATCAAGCTCGTCGATAGAGATGGCTTCACACGGGCCATGTCACAGGTTATGTGGTCCATCCTCAACCCCTCTGGTTCAACCACCACCGATCTCTTCGACGGCCCTGCCGCTGATCTCCTCCGCCAAGCGGTCAAGGATTTGTGATCCTTATACGCCATCGAGCCCATTTGTCATTTCTGAAGGACACGTTCTACGGCGGCGGCTTGGAATCCTCAATTGCCAAGTTAGATCTCATCAACCATGACCACGACCACGAGGAGGGCACACACAATGGTTCTTCCACCATGGGTCTATGCTCTTCCAACTAGAAGGATCCCGTGCATGAAATGTGAGTCAATATCCTATAGGAAATCTTAACTTTTCTAGCTTACCAACCCGTACTCTTTGTGTAGTAGCATTTTCCGTGCGGTGCTATAATTGTGCCGTGTTTAATTATTTCAGTTATGCAAAAATGTATTGTTGAATAGGGCTATGTGATGTTTAAGTATGAATTGTCCACTTCAGTTTCATGAATGGCTATATTTGGCTGTTTATAGTGAGTAGATGCTTTGTTTATCTGTGTTAGGTTGTTAGGTTGGTTGAAGTGAGCATTTTTTCAATTATCGAGCCAATGCCTTTTTTATATGTATTTTGTCTTAGTTTGGTTGCTGTGAGCATTTGTCCAGTTATCAAGCAGATGCCTTGTTAGCATTTGTCCAGTTTTCAAGAGGATGCCTTGTTTATCTGTATTTGCTTGTTAGGTTGGTTGAAGTGAGCATTTGTCCAGTTTTCAAGCATATGCCATGTTTATCTATATTTTCTTATTAGGTTGGTTCCAGTGAGACTCTGTCCAGTTTTTAATGGCTATATTTGGCTGTTATACTGATCATTTATGCTTTGTTTATTTCAGTCATTCACAATGTGTTGTTCATTATGTGCAAGTCGGAACTATGCTGCTCGACTGCATCAATACCAGTTTGAACGGTTATATTTGGTTCCAATTATGCCTGCTGTAGTTAACACTTGCCCTTTATTTCAGTTTTACACATTTATCTACTGATGTTTAAGCATTACCTACGTTCTATTCATTTTCAACAATACCAGTTTGAACTGCAATATTTGATGATTGTTAAGCCTGCTGTCGGTAACATTGCCTTCCATTTTATATATGCTTTAACAGCATGCTGAAACCAACACATTGAATCTATCATTTTGAGATGATATTGTTTACCTTTGCAATATTTGTTTGATGTTAAGGTTGCCATACTTATCATGCCTTTCCACTACTTATGCAGGAAAACAACGGGAGTGGCCATGATTTTCCGCCAAGTTTAGCTTCATCCTTCGGCTTGTACTCCCCCGTTGTTCCATAATGTAGTGCACATAGATCCAGGAATGGACACTTGTTAGCTTCTAACATTGAATTGTTGCTTGTAGGTACATATGCCCTTGGCAAGGATCCATGCATTGACCCTTTTTGCGTATGGGGCAATGAGATATTCATGAACAAGAATTAAGTGAGGAAACTGATAAGGATTGCTAGCAAAAAGATACGAATGATGGCAAGCAAATTATTTGTTTATGCTCTATCCAACACAACAGTGAGCTGTAGGATGGTAACTACAAATTCTGCAGCCTTCTCATTTTACTGCCCATAATGAGTTGTTAGACAACACTGTCTGAATCTTTTTTGTTTGCAGTGGTTCCGAAGCAGTTCACTCAAATGACCTGGCAAAGTACATCACTGGTGGACACGCAATGAAGGTTAAAGTATTTCATCCAGACTACAGTGAGCATCGAGAAGTCGTAATGAAGACCATGAAGGATGGACGGGCAGCCATCACAAGGGGTTGGCCTAGAGTCATGCGCGCATTACGCATGGAGGAGGGCACAATATGGGCATTCCACTTCAGCTTCTCCACCAACCAGAATGTCTTTCGCCTCTCTCTTTATAGTCTTTAGTACAACTGTGGTTCATCATTCTTTACTTGTTGCTTCTGTAGATCTTCAGTATATGTACCTGTGCATCGAATTATGCATTCGTGATTGAACCTATATTTGTAATAAACCTGGTTGGATATGAAATAAGTGATTGACTACTTTCAAATTGAAAAAGGTGATTTTTAAATTAGGGATTAATTAGGGATTACACTACACACGGTTTGCAAAAGCGAAACGCCTGCAATAGACGTGGAGATCAGACATGTTTCTAGGATCCCCTATGTGTGCGATCAATCTCCACCGCACACACGATCAGCGAGGAAAAAATGTGTGCAATCAATTTCCACTTCACGCACGATCAGCCAAGAAAAAATGTGTGCGATTAACAATAGTAGTGCACATAGTCCTTTCTTATTAAATGTTTGCGATAGTCACCTTATCACACATGCTTCGAAATTATTGAGTGTTTGTGATGTTGTGCACATCGCAAACATTTGGTACTTCTTGGATTAACTGTGTGGGGTGTACATCCTAATGGAAATGTATTCCTTGGATGGACTGTCTGGAATGTACATACGAACAGAAACATTTAGCGGGGGCTGACTATGTAGGATGTACTTACGACTGGAAATGATTTCGCATGTATAATTGTTTTTTAGCACTACTGTACGTATAACCTTATTTGCTAGCTCGCCGGGCGCACACGACCTCATTTTGCCGAGCATGTGTCCCAGGAGGGTATATCCCCAACGGTTTCTGGGTTGTGTGGGAAGGGCCCCCTATCGCCCACGCTGACTTGGCGACGGTTCCAAATGCCGTTGCAGAAAGGGGTTTTAAACCGTTTGTATAGCACCGACGCGTACTAGTGTTATTGCTTATGTTAATATATTTTTATAAACTTGGTCAAAGTTTATAAAGCTTGACTTTTACCAAATGTAATATGCGGACTAAATAAAAATGGAGGGGGTAGTCCCTCATTTCTGGTTTATGTGTCTATACTATTAAGAGCAAGTACAATAGTGGTCTTATAGCCTGCTTACATGGCAATTTTGTCTGATGCAAGAGCCTGGCTATATATGTGGTACAAGGCTCCTCACCATGCCCCACCCCTACACAAAGACTGCCACGTTCGGGTTGCGCTTGGCACTTCGCCTCTTCGAGAAGATGAACAATGATGTTACTACTTGTACAGTATCGAATCAATTGCTGCACGTCTGTCCATCGCGTGTGGGAGGGATAGCTTGTTGTAGTAAGCAAAAGTCTGTCCTCGTTTGCGAGCCACCGCGTGCAAGGGCGAGGGAGAGGGCGTGTAGTATGAAAATCAAGCTTCTCCTCATTGTACGAGTTGACGCGACACATCATAGCACTGGCCCCACATGCTTGCCTCTAAACTTGGCTAAAAGACCAGTAGTGTACAATATATTTGCTGCAACCTCTAACTTTGCCCCATAACAAATTAAAGTATATATTCCTGTCTTGACCAGATGAGCGTGCAAACTACAATCACCAGGATGACAGGTAGGTCCAGAAGATTATTTTAATAAAAAATGCTTTGAGACGGCGTCCTAGCATGGAGCCGACTCCATCGATTTTAAGTTTAGAGGCACGATACACGCTATCCTAGACTACATCACTATACTACCTCCCCTACACATGAAACTGCCACACGAGCGTCCGGGTTGTGCTTGGCTCTTCGCCTCTTTGGGAAGTTGAACAATGATCGTACTACTGCAGTGGAGAACTACTAGTATGCTTCTGGCCATCTGAGACCGAATGAACTACTGCATGTCCACGGCGTGCGGGAGGGAGAGCGTGTAGAGAAAGCTTCTCCTAGTCCTAGGAGCCACCACGCTGATGGGCCAGGGAGTGGGCATTGTAATCAAACTTCTCCTTTGTATGAGTTGACGGGACACATCAAAGCAGTGCACTTGATATATTTCAATAATTTGTGTTTACTAATGCATTAATAACAACGCATGCATGCATGCCATGACTTTCCTTTTGATACTTTACTTGCATGTGTTGAGTTAATGCACCTTGAAGTAGTATGAATATGTGATGTAATGCCCCGGCCCTAAAGCGGGAGATGGTTGTGCATGAGGAGGGTGAGATCATGCCGACGGAACAGGACCTGACGATGTAGCTCTCTATGGTCTCTATGGACCTCACCTTGCTCCACTGCCCCTTGTGCCTCCGCCCCTTGAAGCCTACAGGATATGAGGTTCCAATACACCTCGTCTGTTCGGCTGATCGAGCAAGGTGCAGGTTTCTTGATTGATGTGCTATTCGATTGATTTATGCAGTGCAAGGGAGGGCACCTGGCCTGCGCGGACTGCCGCGGCGAGCGCCCCAGGAACCAGCGGCAGTGCCAGAAGTGCGAGCGCAGCGGAGGCTTCGACATGCGGAAGACGGCGATGGAGGTCGTCCTCTCCTTGGTGAGGGGGGAGTTCCCGCATGAAGGCTATGGGCTCTACGTCACTTACCACAAGCTCGCCGATCACCAGAGTGTGTGTCCGCTCATGCCCTGCAAATGCCATGTGCCCGTCTGCGGCTACGAAGGCCCGCCGCCGGCGCTCTCCCACCACATCATCACCGTGCATCCCATGTCTGTGCATGGGATCCAGTACGGCAAGGTGCTCCAACTACAAGTGCCAGTGTTGGAGCGACGGATCTTGCTGTTCACGGAGGAGGACGACCGCGCGTTTTTCTTGGTCGGTGGCGTTCTCGGCATCGACATGCCTATCGCCTTGTTGGTTGTTTGCATCAGAGCGGGGGCGTCCCCACAACTGCACTACGCGGCCAAGCTGTGGGCGAATGGCCCGCCTGGGAGCCCAAAGGTAGGACCGACGCCGTCAAGGTGGAAATCAAGGTGACAAGCAGCAAGGATCCGACGACGTCGACGTGCAGGAGTTGATCTTCTTCACAGTTCCACCCAAGCTGTTGGCTGGGGCTGGGTTGTTGAGAGCGGTGTCCCTCCACATTCAGATTGACAAGCTCACCTCCTAAACGATTCTACAGTGCATTCTGCTTATCTTAGTAATATGCTAATATAGGGGTTAGGTCGGTCTACTTTAGCTTAAGAGAAGGTGGGTTTTGGTGGCGACACAACAATTACTTCGACATCAGATCAGCAGTTAAAGTAATTTCCCATAGTCGAATGGATATTTTATGTCTGTTGGATATAAATATCCTTTTGGTAAGAAGTATAAGCAGCTTATATGCTTGTTTGTTCAAGAAGTGTTGCATCCATGTGCGAGTTGACGCCACACATTGTCGAGACCGGATTTTTGGGATATTAATTTCCCAGAAAATGCCCCTTGTGCTCACCGGCCCCAGGATTACTGTTAGCTGGCGAGACACCAACTTGATATAGAAACTCCAAGAAAAATACATAATATGTAGTACATGACCATTCTGGCCTATGAGTACAACACTAGGTTTCTAGTGGTTGATGGCGGAAGTGGTTTGTGGTTCATCAGCGTCTATGGGACTCCATTTCCCACAGGAACAGCTGACCTGGATAACTCCTATCTTCGCGAGGCTGCTATCACCATTGCGTGGGTTTGGGGCTGTCATCGTAACGCTCCTCTCCATGCAAGATATCTGGCCAAGACAATAGCCAGGGACAAGCCAGTGAGTACTTTTGAATGTACTAGCAAACATTATGAACACAGGTATAATATAACAAACGATAATTCCTACTCTGAAATATTCTATGATCACAATGTCAGTCATAAAATAAAATCCCTGGTGCACGAAAGCAGGTTATTCATATACAACATGAATATGCAATAACAGAGTAGAAATAAAATGCACCGATCGGGCGTCCGAAGCGACGCCTCGAAAGGATAATAGTTTAAAGCATGCCTCAGTCGGGCATCTGAGTGACACCACATAAAGGGCTTATAAATAATAGAAATAACACGCATGCCACCGTCGGGCATCTGAGCGACACCACATAAACGGCTTATAAATGAAAGAAGGAACAAGCATGCCACAGTCGGGCGTCTTAGCGACACCACATAAAGGGCTTATAAAAATAACAAGCATGCGGCAGTCGGGCGTCTGGGCGACACCACATCAAGGGCTTATAAAAATAACAAGCATGCCGCAGTCGGGCGTCTGGGCGACACCACATAAAGGGCTTATAAGAGGATAGTCACAGTGAATATCCAGGATGCAGAACCGTCCCAGGGATACTCAACAATTCAAATAATATAAAGGGTTAGTCCTTAATAATAATAATCATAATCATCATAAGTCACAAGTCATGATTCATGTTCTGGTTTAGCAGTTTCTCCTCCGAAGACCGACACTAAGACCGACACTTGACCCATCCCAGACTGTAGTCTTTAACCATGGACACAGCTATAGATATAATCTCTGCAGAGGGTGTACTCTTTACCCACGAGTAACAGATTCCTTTAGTCCATCGGAACTAATTCCATTTACGGTCTTTTAATTGAAAACACACCTGACCCGCACACCAGCTCAACTTACTAGTGTCTGGAATCACCCACGACACCTGTTAAGCAAAACTCTAAGTGGGGAGGCTACAACCTCGATTAGCATGGGATCAAATTTATATCGTGCGCCACTAAGGGGTGCCCCCTCTCGGTCCCAACCGGAAACATCCATGCCACCGGACCAAGTTGCATGCATACCGGATGCAGCCGGTATCTTCCACCATGGCCTCTTTGTACGGTGTGTGTGCCAAGAAAGGGGTTGAAAATTTACAGAACTGTACCCTACCTGCGGCAGGGACAAGTGGTAGTACGAAACAAGTATGGGGGTTACAGGAACAAGACACGATCTATGGTCGACTTAGGAGGTTTAAGTATTCCCTTCATGATTAGCATAACAAATATATTTCAACCAACAGACATAATCACCACTCATCATACCTCATCATGCCATACTGGACACAACCGTCTCGACGAGGAACCAGGGACAAGCTCGTGTCTACCCAAGACAAAGACTTTCCCAGCTTCCTTCCGGTAGGCATGAAAGGCATACGAGGGTGATTACTATCACAAGCATATCAAATTCCAACAGCAAGGAACATTCATTATGCACTCATGAGTATGATCTATCATCACATAAAATAATGAATACTTCGTGTTAAGGTGTTGTTGTAACCGTATCAAACAACACACAAAAATATTATGCTAGGGTTCAGGATGCTTGCCTTCAAGTTGTGGAGAGGCAGGGTGTATTCCAAAACTTTAAAAAGTTTTCTTCTCTCCCCAACAATCCTATTTTTGAGAAAATTCAAATTAACACATAGTTTCAAAACAGTAAGAAAAGTTGTTTGGAAATTTTTTCAAATAAATATGACAATAAACTAGACAAAATTTGAGAAATAACAGAAAAAGAATCAAGTCATTTGGACTTATATTTAAAAAGTTATAGCCAGTCAAAGTTTAGTCAAATTTCTATTTTAAATAAAACACAAAAAGAAAAAAACGTTTCGAATTAAAAAAAACACGTCGGAGACATACTCTGGGTTTACGCCTCCACTTAAACCACGCGGGCTAGTGCGGGATCACTGACAGTGGGTCCCTTGGGCCAACTGGTCAGGTTTGACCAGTCGCCCGCGCCTCCCTCCTCCTCTGTCCGAGCGGAGGCAGAGCTCCGGCGATCAACGCCGGCGAATGGCGGCTCCCCACGGGATTCCAAGGGTATGGATAGATCCGCTAGTCCAGGGCGGTCCTCCCGGTGGTCGATAGGGTGGCGGGGATGGAGGGAGTCGCCGGTGGCGAGCTCTGCGGCGGACGGTGGCTTCGGGAGAATTGGGGCTTCGCGCTACGGTGGCTTCCCGTCAAAGCTGAGGCGTCGGGTCGCTCCGCACTGTCGAGGGGAGTCGGACGGTGGCGTTGGACGGGCAAGGGGGGCTCTACTTGCGACGAACGGGATCGGAGGGCAGCGACGGCCGAACTGGCCGGAGACGGGGAAGACAGCCTCCCTTCGCCAATAGCTGGGTGTGGGGGCACTAGGGGGATGGTACGAAGTTGCCTGAGTGTCCGGATGGGCTCGGGGATCCCTTTTATAGGCGGTCGAGGTTGGTATCTGGACAGAAAGCATGCCTCAGTTGGGCGTCTGAGTGACACCACATAAAGGGCTTATAAATAATAGAAATAAGACACATGCCATAGTCGGGGATCTGAGCGACACCACATAAAGGGCTTATAAAAATAACAAGCATGCCGCAGTCCGGCGTCTGGGCGACACCACATAAATGGCTTATAAGAGGATAGTCACAGTGGCTATCCAGGACGCAGAACCGTCCCAGGGATACTGAATAATTCAAGTAGTATAAAGGGTTAGTCCTTAATAATAATAATCATAATCATCATAAGTCACAAGTCATGATTCATGTTCTGGTTTAGCAGTTTCTCCTCCGAAGACCGACACTAAGACCGACACTTGACCCATCCCAGACTGTAGTCCTTAACCATGGACACGGCTATAGATATAATCTCTGCAGATTGTGTACTCTTTACCCAGGAGTAATGAATTCCTTTATTCCATCGGGACTAATTCCATTTACGGTCCTTTAATTGAAAACACACCCGACCCACACACACCAGCTAAACTTACCGGTGTCTGGAATCACCCACGACACCTGTTAAGCAAAACTCTAAGTGGGGAGGCTACAACCTCGATTAGCATGGGATCCAATTTATACCGCGCGCTACTAAGGGGTGCCCCCCTCTCGGTCCCAACCGGAAGCACCCATACCCCCGGACCAAGTGGCATGCCTACCGGATGCAGCCGGTATCTTCCACCATGGCCTCTCTGTACGATGTGTGCCAAGAAAGGGGTTGACAATTTACTGAACTATACCCTACCTTTGGCAGGGACAAGTGGTAGTATGAAACAAGTATGGGGGTTACTGGAACAAGACTCGATCTATGGTCGACTCATGAGGTTTAAGTATTCCCTGCATGATTAGCATAACAAATATATTTCAACCAACAGACAGAATCACCAATCATCATACCTCATCATGCCATACTGGACACAACCGTCTCGACGAGGAACCAGGGACAAGCTCGTGTCTACCCAAGACAGAGACTTTCCCGGCTTCCTTCTGATAGGCATGAATGGCATACGAGGGTGATTACTATCACAAGCATACCAAATTCCAACAGCAAGGAACATTCATTATGCACTCATGAGTATGATCATATAATCACATAAAAATAACGAATACTTCGTGTTAAGGTGGTGTTGTAACTGTATCAAACAACAACAAAAATATTATGCCAGGGTTCAGGATGCTTGCCTTCAAGTTGTGGAGAGGCAGGGTGCATTCCAAAACTTTTGAAAGTTTTCTTCTCTCCCCAACAATCCTATTTTTGAGAAAATTCAAATTAACACATAGTTTCAAAACAGTAGAAAAAGTTGTTTGGAAATTTTTTCAAATAAATATGAAAATAAACTAGACAGAATTTGAGAAATAACACAAAAATAATCAAGTCATTTGGACTTATATTTAAAAAGTTATAGCCAGTCAAAATTTAGTCAAATTTCTGTTTTAAATAAAATAGAAAAAGAAAAAACGTTTCGAATTAAAAAAAACACGTAGGAGACGTACTCTGGGTTTACGCCTCCACTTAAACCACGCGGGCTGGCGCGGGGTCACTGACAGTGGGTCCCTTGGGCCCACTGGTCAGGTTTGACCAGTCGCCCGCGCCTCCCTCCTCCTCTGTACGAGCGAAGGCGGAGCTCCGGCGATCAACGCCGGCAAACGACGGCTCCACACGGGATTCCGAGGGCAGGGATGGATCCGCCAGTCTAGGGCGGTCCTCCCAGTGGTCGAGAGGGTGGCAAGGACGGAGGGAGTCGCCAGCGGCGAGCTCTGCGGTGGACGGTGGCTTCGGGAGAATTGGGGCTTCACGCTACGATGGCTCCCCGTCGAAGCTGAGCCGTCGGGTGGCTCCGCACGGTCGAGGGGAGTCGGACGGTGGCTTTGGACAGGCAGGGGGCTCTACTTGCGACGAATGGGAATGGAGGGCGGCGACGGCCGAACTGGCCGGAGACGGGGAAGACGGCCTCCCTCCACCGATAGCTGGGTGTGGGGGAACTAGGGGGATGGTACGAGGTTGCCTGAGTGTCCGGATGGGCTCGGCGATCCCTTTTATAGGCGGTCGAGGTCGGTTCCGCAGCGGCCGGAGTTAAGCTCAATGGCGAACCGCCGTTCTGTAGCTACAGGGCGACGTGGCGGCGGCGTGCGCTAGCAGACGAGCTTGTGGATGAGCTCGAGCTGTTCCAAGGGCAGCTGGCACGCGGCTGTGGCTCGGGCTGCGCCGTCCATGGCAGAAGCTGTCGGAGCGGCGGTGGCGGCTTGCGGTGGTGGTGTTGTAGGGAGCCAAGAGGTGGCCAGGGCGGCTCTGTGACGACGGAGGAGTCGTTGCGCGCTGGCTGTGAGGTGGAATGGATCCGAACGAGCGCGGGGAGGCGGCAGTGGGACGCGGCGACTCGGTGCGTGCGCGTGCAAAACGTGCGCTTTGGGTGCGCCCAAAGCACGTACGCCAGGCATTCGACCGAATGCCATCGCGTTCTAGGCCCCTCTGCTGCCTCTACAACTAAACAGGGCTAGGCTAATGATCATATGGGAGCTAATAGACATGCTGGTAATGCCATTAGGGCAACTTCATAATGCAAGTCCAAAAGCATGCCAAAACTAGTCCTGCTCCTAATCTGCTCGATGAAATGCCAAGGGCATCTAGGCATCTCTTGGGGTGACCGAAATCTCCAAATAATAGTCTCTTTAGATGATAAAGAGGGTGGCAAGGTTAGTTTGTCAAAAACAAAAACTTGGTAGTGCAAGTTTTTGAGAAAACCAAATCTGGACAGAAAGAAAAGGGCCTAGTTTCATGCACCAAAAATACTCCAATGGGTCCATTCTCTTGGACTTAAGGGTTTGGTAGGGAGGACTATAAGCAGGAAAAAGCTCATGGGCACTAGAGCAAAATAAATTAGAGTTGCAGTAGAAAATACCAAACTTGACGAGAGAGCAAAAGAGGATGTTTTGCTCAAATTTTTCAAAGGACACTAGTGGATTTTTGCATAAAGTTGAATAATATACTCCTACTAACACCCCCTAATTTTGGTAGCAACTTTAAAGAAATATTTAAATAGGTTGTAGTGCAATTTTGCAAACTGGACCAGATTTGAAAACTAGGGGTAGAGCTCAAAATTTCCAATGACTAAAAGATATTTTTGCATAAAAGTGATTTAGGAACATGACATGTCATCCCCAAATTTTGATGGGATTTTTAAATAAATTTATCAAAGGGTTGTAGTGCAAAAGAGGCTCTAAAGCTGGTAAAAATCATTTATAAAAGAAATAAAGCTCAGGGAAAATAATCATATAAATAATTCCACTGATAAAAGAAATGTTTCTTGAGAGGGTATATAACTCCAACAATACTTTTGAAAAGTTTTCACTTGGGGTGAAAACTTCACAATTTAGGAGAAAGAGTGGTTCTGAAACAAAAGAAAATCCAGAAAATAAAAATTTAATTTACCAAGGCAAAATTTTAATTAATAAATCATTGTTAAACTTTTGGGGTGTTACACACATCAAAGTAGTATTGCTACTAGTAGTACTCACCCAGTGCGCACCAGGCAAATGAAGCTTCATGTCGGGTGGGTGCCCTGTGCGGCCCGCACATTAACCAAAACCTGGCGCCTCGAGTGTAAGGACCGGATTTTCGAGATATTAATTTCCAAAAAATGGCCCTTGTGCTCACCAGCCCCAGGATTACTGTTAGCTGATGAGGCTCCAACTTGATATAGAAATTCCAAGCAAAATACAAATTATGTAGTACAAGACCATTCTGGCCTATGAGTACAACAAATGGTTTCTATTGGTTGGTGGCGGAAGTGGTTTGTGGATCATCAGCGTCTATGGGACTCCATTTCCCACAGGAACAGCTGACCAGGTTAACTCCTATCTTCGCGAGGCTGCTATCGCCGTTGCTTAGATTCCGTGGCTGTCATCGCAACGCTCCTCTCCATGCAAGAAATCTGGCCAAGACAATAGCCAGGGACAAACCAGCGAGTACTTTGAATGTACTCACAAACATTATGAACACGGGTATAATATAACAAACGACAATCATGATCTGAAAACATTCTATGATCACACCGTCAGTCGTAAAATAAAATCCCTGATGCCTGCAAGCAGGTTATTCATCTAAAACATGAGTATGCAATCAGAGAATAAAAATAGAATGCACCGATCGGGTGTCTGAAGCGACGCCTCGAAAGGACAATAATATAAAGCTTGCCTCAGTCGGGCGTCTGAGCGACACCACATAAAGGGCTTATAAGTGAAATAAGTAACAAGCATGCCACAGTCGGGCGTCTATGCGACACCACATAAAGGGCTTATAAAGTAAATAAATAACAAGCATGCCATAGTCGGGCATCTGAGCGACACCACATAAAGGGCTTATAAAGTAAATAGTCATAGTGAATACCCAGGAGGTAGAACCGTCCCAGGGATACTCAATAATTCAAGTAATATAATGGGTTTGTCCATAATAATAATAATAATCACAATCATCATAATCAACACAAGTCACAAGTCATGATCCATGTTCTGGTTTAGCAGTTTCTCCTCCGAAGACCGACACTAAGACCGACACTTGATCCAACCCAGACTGTAGTCCTTAACCATGGACACGGCTATTCTAATAGATATAATCTCTGCAGAGGGTGTACTCTTTACCCAGGAATAACAGATTCCTTTAGTCCATCGGGACTAATTCCGTCTACGATCTTTTAATTGAATACACACCTGACTTGTACACACCAGCTTAACTTACCGGTGTCTGGAATCACCCACGACACCTATCAAGCAAAACTCTAAGTGGGGAGGCTACAACCTCGAATAGCATGGGATCAAATTTATATCGCGCGCTATAAGGGGTGCCCCCCCTCTCGGTCCCAACTGGAAACACCCATGCCCCCGGACCAGGTGGCATGCCAACCGGCTGCAGTCGGTATCTTCCACCATGGCCTCTCTGTATGATTTGTGCTAGAAAGGGGTTGACAACTTACTGAACCATACCCTACCTGCTGTAGGGACAAGTGGCAGTATGAAGCAAGTATGGGGGTTACTGGAACAAGACTCGATCTACGGTCGACTCAGGAGGTTCATAAACTCCCTGCATTATATGTGTAACCAATATATTTGTCACACCCTGATTTTCATGCCACTACACTTAAGCTAACAATCATGATAAAATGTGGATTGACAAAAACTTTTGAGTGTTTTGGACCTTGCCTTGATTGGTTTCTGTCTGTTGTTTGCAAGTGCTCTAAAAATAAAATAAATCCTCCAACTCTTATACTCCTTCTCCTTGATCCAAAAACCTTTCCCAATGATCATGCCATGTGTATAGGACATAAAAATAATTTCTTGCAAAAATAATTTGGCCAAATAGTATTTTCAAATATTAGTTTTTCAAAAACCCCTGAATTGAGGTTTGCACTGCAGGTACTTAATTAAGGGCAGTAAAAATATTTACAAAAATATATTTGACTCCTATTAGATATAGGATACCCAGAAACCACAAAAATATATTTTTAAAAGTTATTTTCCTACTTTATTTAAAAGCTTTTTCTTAAGGCCAGAAATGGTCTTTAATCGGGAAAAATATTTTATTGTTTCAAAAATATTTGACAAAAACCTAGGGAAACTCATAGGACATATATTGTCCATATATAAGAGTTTAAACACATGGTCATGTTCAAAATATTGGTCAAACCCCTCAAAAACCCTTTCTGGATATTTCAAGCTTTTGAAATATTTACAAAGGAAATATTCTCCAAAAATTCCAAGAAAATTCTATCATGTCACATATGACATGTTTGATGACCTTGACAAGTATCATGTCATGGGGAATAGTATAACCCCATGAAATCCCCTCAAAACCATTTCTGTCCATTTTGAAGTTTGAGCAACTTTACATTGCCAAACATGTCCAAATGTTCTCAAACCTTGTGAACATTCTCAAATGGTCTAATAATTCATCTAGACCAAATGGCACAAGCTAGAGATAATTTTATATTGATCAAAGTGCCCCAAAACCCTCTCTGACCAGAATCTAATTTGAACAACTCTACATTGGCAACTTTCTCCTTTTGATCTTAACTTTTGTGGACATGTTCATAACCTAAAATGATGACACTACACCAAGTGGTGCATCAAGGAGAATAGATTTGCGTGACTAAATCTTGGAAAGTCCATTTATGCTGATTTCTTGGGTTTACAAAAGTTGCATTGGCAACTTTGCCCAAATGAACTCAATCTTGGTGGAACCTCTTATTTTATCATGCCATTTGACCTTGTCAATCCTCATGACAAGGGAAGTCCATTTGCTTGCCCAAACCTACATCAAACACCTTCTGGCAGAGTTTCAAAATGTATGTTTCAACCCCTTCCACTAATCTCCATGAGTTCTCCTTTTTACCAAAACCCCTCCTAGTCCCCCGCTACCCCTGGTGTGCTTCCCTGCCCGAGGGGCACTGATGAAGGGGGGTGTAACACCCCAGATGTAACATGTCCCAATTTGGCAATATATCAACTTGACCTCATCCAAGTCTTGTGGGTTTTATCATGTTTGGCCTCATCTTGTTTGGTTGTGTGGTTTTATTCTTTTCAATGTCATATTCCTTTTAGGCATATTGCATTTGTGCTTCTTGTCATCATCATATAGTGCATTTTCATCTCATGTCATCTCATGTTGCATTTTGTCATTCATGTTGTTGCCATGAGCATCATGGGCATGACCTTGTCCCCCCCCTTTTCAACCATGGCACCATCACTTCTCCTCCTTCCTTCTCTTATCAAGTGCTATTTTTCCTTCTCTATTAATGTTCATCTTCTCCCTGTAAATCTTGCTCCTTGCGCTAAACCTCTCTGCCAAAGATCTCCTTATTTGAAGTTGTTTTGGTCAGGTTCAAAAATGACACAAGTTTGAATATAATTCAAACTTGTCTTATTTTTCTACCTCTAAAAATGCCCAATGCAATTTATTAAAATAGTGGATAATTCCAGGAGTTGGAGAGTATTTTCTTTATGCTCTAACTCCTCTCCTTTTTTCCTGAGCTTTTTTGTTTCTATTTCTGTTTTAAAAAATAGAAATGAAGCAGCAGCAGCCAGCGCAGCAGCCCCCCCTGGGCCTCCCGCCAGCCCAGCCAACGCAGCCCGCCAGCCCAACCAGCGCAGCCAGCCAGCCCAGCCAGCGCGCCAGCCAGCCCGCTCGCGCCCTTGTCGTTTCTCACCGGGTCGCCTCGCTACCCCGCAGCCCGCACGCCCACGTGGCACTCGCGACCCCACTAGCCAGCCTCTGGCTACAGCACACCACCTCTCGCCTTTTCGTCTAGCTCACGCCGGGCGCGCACATGGCCACGGCCGCGTCGACGCCGTGCTCCACCCGTCACCCTAGCCCCCCTTTTATCCCCTCTCCGTGTCCACACAATCCCTAGGGTTTCCCTCTTCCTCTCTTCGCCGCCGCCAGGTGAGTTTAGCCACCAGATCCACCGCATCGCTCCGTCCCGAGCGCACCTAAGAGCGCGCCTCGTCGCCGGCGTGCTCTCCGGCCACTCCCAACCCTGCCGATCGTGTCCTTCGTCTCCCTCGTCGTCGTCTCCTTCCACGACGTCGACTACTGTGCCCCGAGCGACGAGTTCCTCGACGTCCCCTGCTTCCTCCTTCCTCTCGGTCAGAACCGCGCCAGGAATTCAGAGCTCCACCTCGTCGCCGCCAACTCGTCTCCGTCGACTACTCCGTGTCCTTGGGTGAGCTGGGTAACGCGCCTCCCTCTCCCATCCTTCCCATGGCATGTAGGAGCCCATAGATCGCATCTGATCCTTGTCTTTCCCGCACTCGCAGTGCTCCGGCGTTTCTGAATTTGTTGGTGCAGTGCGGTGCAACCGTAGCGTGTTTTGCGTGTCCCCGCTCTGGTTCCCCCTCGTCGTGCTCCCGTAGCGTGCTCGCGCACTCGTTTACGCCTAGATCAAAGCCAAACCTATCTAGTCTTGCACGCTGTCACCCACCGCTCTTGCCAAAAACAAAGAAATTCTATCTTGGGAACTAAAAAAGAATCGGAATGGGAAGTATTTATTTCTTGATTCTCCGGCGCGCACCCTGCAAGCCTCCCGCAGCTCCGGCGAGTTCCTCTGCCGCTCGCCGCGGACGCCATGGCCCCGAGTCGAGCAACTGCTCGAGCTCGAGCGCCCCTGCATCCCCTCGTAGATGCACGCATCCATTCCCCTTTCCGCATGGCCTCCGGAGTCCCTGTGCCCGCTGGATTGCCGCCGTTGCCCTTGTCGGCGCCGTCGTCTTCTCGGTTTGCAACAGAGTTGATCGACCTGGTGCCTATCTAAAAGGAGCCGAAGCCCTTTTCCTATCAGAACCACCTACCTAGCCCAGTGGTTGCCGTAGCAGAGCCACACCGGGGAGACCCGGGTTCGATCCCCCGCAGGTGCATATTATTCCCCCCCTTTTTCCTTTTCTGTGCACTGTGCGTATGACAGGGTGGCCCCACCTGTCATCCTCCTTAGCCCCTGTGTGTTTTTTTATTTATCTTATTATTTGTTTTATTTTGATTCCCAGCGAATATTCCATTTCTGGTATATGGAATCTGTCCTTTTCGGGCAAGTCCATTTCTGGACGTTTCCAAATATGGAAAGTGCCATTTCTGTCAATTACCATTTTAGGCAGGTTTTATCTTTGTGCATTTGTGATGATTTTTCTACAGCAACCCTAACATATTATATATGTTTTTGGGGTAGAAAAATCTCACCAATCCATTGGTGGCATTAGTTTCTGCATTTGAGCAAGTTCATAATCATGCCATCTCACTTCTTATTGTTGTTTTGTCTCTTATGTGCTTGTTCATGCAAATATGCTAGTTGTTTGTTTTGCACATGAGTAGCTTTGTTTTCATGCCTACTTCATGCTAGTACTTGTTCCATGCCATGACTTGCCTGGTAATGAGTTGATCAAGCCTGTAGAGATGCCATGATGAATCGGTTTCTGCTATGTCTAGTAATTCCACTAAGCCTGTAGAACTGTTATCTCTTGCAGTATTGCCATGCTATTTTAGTCATGCTCTAGTGGTTTTTTTGTTTGAGCTCAGTGTTCATGTTTCGTAGAGCATCTCCTGTACATCACTGTTACGCATCTTGTTCATATGTTTGGGTGCTATAGCTTATTCATACTTTGCATACAAGTGGCCATGTTGCTGTTTGCATCATATCTTGTCTTGCTTGTCTTTTGCAAACCGTGCACCCGAATCCGCTGATCTTTATATCGATTTCAACCGAAATCATCTCATCTTTCCAGCGGCATACTTGGTTTGCCAAGTTGATGCCTTGTTCTTCATCTTTCCTTCCGAAGCACGCATACGCTTTGCATATCACCTCTCGCATATCATGACATGTATTGCATCATGATGCTTGTGCCTTGCACCGTGATTTATTGTGGTTCCTTGCTTGTGTTCTTGCTTTGGGTAGAGCCGGGAGACGAGTACGTGCACGAGGAACCTGTTGAGTATGCTTACGAGGATCCAGCCTTCGACAACTCTGAGAACCTTGCAGGCAAGATGACCATACCTTCGATATCACTTCTATCTTTGCTTGCTAGTACTCGCTCTATCGCTATGTTAGCTCTACCTGCCATTGTTTACCATGCCTACCTATTGCCATGTTAAACCTCTAACTAACCTGTCCTAGCAAACCGTTGTTTGGCCATGTCACCGCTTTTGCTCAGCCCCTCTTATAGCATTGTTAGTTGCAGGTGAAGATGAAGTTTGTTCCTGGTCGGAACATGGATATTTTGGGATATCACAATATCTCCTGTTTAAATTAATGCACCTTATATACTTGGTAAAGGGTGGAAGGCTCGGCCTTATGCCTGGTGACTTGTTCCACTCTTGCCGCCCTAGTTTCCGTGATACCGGTGTTATGTTCCTTGATTTTGCGTTCCTTACACGGTTGGGTGATTTATGGGACCCCCTTAACAGTTCGCTTTGAAGAAAACTCCTCCAGCAAGGCCCAACCTTGGTTTTACCATTTGCCACCTAAGCCCTTTTCCCTTGGGTTTTCATGAGCCCAAGGGTCATCTTTATTTTAACCCCCCCGGGCCAGTGCTCCTTCGAGTGTTGGTCCGAAATGAGCCGCCTGTGGGGCCACCTCGGGGAAACTTGAGGGCTGGTTTTACTTGTAGCCTGTCTCATCCGGTGTTGCCCTGAGAACGAGATATGTGCAGCTCCTATCGGGATTTGTCGGCGCATCGGGCGGCTTTGCTGGTCTTGTTTTACCATTGTCGAAATGTTTTGCGAACCGGGATTCCGAGGCTGATCGGGTCTTCCCGGGAGAAGGCTTATCCTTCATTGACCGTGAGAGCTTATGATGGGCTGAGTTGGGACACCCCTGCAGGGTATATAATCTTTCGAAAGTCGTGCCCGCGGTTATGAGGCAGATGGGAATTTGTTAATGTCCGGTTGTAGATAACTTGACACTTGACCTCTTTAAAATGCATCAACCGTGTGTGTAGCCGTGATGGTCTCTTCTCGGCGGAGTCCGGGAAGTGAACACGGTTTGAGTTATGCTTGACGTAAGTAGTTTCAGGATCACTTCTTGATCACTTCTAGCTTCTCGACCGACACATTGCTTCTCTTCTCGCTCTCACTTGCATATGTTAGCCACCATATATGCTTAGTGCTTGCTGCAGCTCCACCATGTTACCCCTTACCTACCTATGAGCTTAAATAGTCTTGATCTCGCGGGTGTGAGATTGCTGAGTCCTCGTGACTCACAGATTCTACCAAAACAGATGCAGGTGCCGAGGATACTAGCGCAGATGGCGCAACTGAGCTGAAGTGGGAATTTGATGAGGCCCTTGGTCGTTACTATGTATTGTTTCCAGATGATCAGTAGAGGTGCCCAGTCGGGACGATCGGGGATCTAGCATTTGGGGTTGTCTTCTTTTCATTTGAACTTGACCGTAGTCGGTCTATGAGTGTATTTGAATGATGTATGATCTTAAATTATGTATTGTGTGAAGTGGCGATTGTAAGCCAACTCTCTTTATCCCATTCTTGTTCATTACATGGGATTGTGTGAAGATGACCCTTCTTGCGACAAAACCACCATGCGGTTATGCCTCTAAGTCGTGCTTCGACACGTGGGAGATATAGCCGCATCGTGGGTGTTACAAGTTGGTAATCAGAGCCATCCTCGACTTAGGAGCCCCCTGCTTGATTGTTTGCTGGCGATGTTGAGTCTAGAAAAAAAATGTTTTGAGTCTTAGGATTATATATATCGGAGAGTAGGATTCTTTTTACTCCTCAGTCCCTTCATCGCTCTGGTGAGATCTCCTGACGTAGATGTTTTGACTTTCCTCTTCTCAAATTTCAGTAAAAATTTTTTTAGGATCACGCGGGTATCTTGGAATCGTTCCGATGGTTTTGTGACGAGAACACTGTTCTTGGTGCCTCCTGACATTTAGGGGTTGTGGCAGTGTCCCGGGGAGTTGAGCTTCGAGGTGTTGTCGTCACAATTTTATCGTTGCAGTTCTGGAATACCTGAGTTTTGCCGACATCGAAAATCTCTTTTGTACAGTTGTTGGTGAGATAACCCCGATAACCTAGTACTAGGGCGAGCTCAGGAGTATTGCCATAACTCGTATAACGGATGCTTTTCGAAGGTTGAGGTACACGATTTCCGAAGGTTTCTTGGTTATGTGTTGACGGATGGATACAGCTGGATGTAGGGATTGTTAGTTTGGGTGAGATATATTGCTTCCCCTGTATCCCCAACACCAGATTGCATAACCAGAAAGTTTCAGGAGTTTATAGGTGGGATTCAAGTAGCTCTAGCATTTCTTCCCGCAGATATTTGGTTCGTGATTGGGTAATCCTTACCACTTATTTGTTCCGGTTGTACCTTGTTTATTTCATTCATCAATCTCTATTCAAGTGGCTTCTCACCTTTATGGACGTGTGATGTTTACTTTGGAATTCATTCGTTCATCCTTGTTCGAATGTTTATTGTGAAGACTATATGTTGCCATTTCTATCCGATTGATTCAACTTGTCTATCTGTCTATCAAGATGCTAACGGATGTCACCCTCTTCAGGATGGCTTTGCCAACGCGTCTAAATCCGGAACGCAATGATGGGAGTCAGGCGAACCCTCCACCACCACCTCCGCCTCCGGAGGCATGGCAAGCTTTGATGGCAGCCTCTAACGCCCATGCTCAGATGATGATCCAGCTCATGCAAGAGCGCAACCAAGGCTAAGGCAACCAAGGGAATCAAGGTCAAGGGCAGTTCAATCATCAGCCTCAGATTCCTACCCTCAACCAATTCCTTGCAAATCAGCCAAAGTCTTTCAGCTACTGTGTCGAGGCCACATACGCCGATGATTGGCTCGTGGATATCAACAAGCATTTTGAATGCAGCAATGTCAGGCCTGAGGACTATGTCAAGTTTGCTTCTTTTCAGCTCAAGGATTAGGCAACTGATTGGTTCCAGCAATACAAGGATTCCAGAGGTGGTCGAGTGATTACTTGGACTGATTTCTATCAGGACTTTAAAGCTCACCACATTCCTACCAGTGTTGTTGAGAGCAAGCGTGAGGAGTTCCACAATCTCAAGCAAGGCAACATGTTAGTGTACGAATACAACAAGCAGTTTCAGAAACTTGCTCGATTTGCTAAGCAAGATGTTCCAGATGAGAAGAGTATGATCTATCAGTTCAGAGTTGGCCTTAGAGAGGATCTGCAGTTAGCTCTCGTTCTTGTTGAGCCTACTCAGTTTGATCAATTCTACAATATGGCACTCAAGCAAGAAGGTGCTTAGCTCAAGTGTGAGGCTTCTAAGAAGAGAATCAGGGATGCAGTGCAATCTTCTTCTTCCTCACAAGTGGCAGCTAAGCAGCAGAAGTTCTACCTGCCTCCTCCTCCATTTCGTCAGCCTTACCAACAGAAGAACTCAGGTGGTCGTGGATCTTCCCACCCACCCAACCCAAGCTATCAGAACAAGTCTCAGCCTCAAGCTTCAAAGTCGAATGCTCCTTATCATCGTTCGCTCTCAGAAGTGACTTGCAACAAGTGCCAGCTGAAAGGTCACTACGCGAACAAATGCTTCAATCAAAGGCGCCTTCCTCCTCCTCCTCCTGTGAGATCTTCAAGCAATGCAGTGGTCAAGCATAATTCCAAGTCTGCAAAGGTGAACATGATGAATGCAGCTCAGGCAGAGGATTCTTAAGATGTGATCATGGGTAATCTTCCTGTTAATGATATTCCTGCAAAAGTCTTATTTGATACTGGCGCATCGCATTCTTTCATGTCATATCCTTTTGCATCGAAGCACAATTTTGACACAGAGGAGTTACCTAGTGCTATGCAAGTTATTTCTCCAGCCAAGCGTTTGAGATCTACCTTATTGGTTCCAAATGTCGATATCAAGATGGGCGACTATAAATTTCTGTCTTCTCCAATTGTTCTTGGTGACTCTGATATTGATCTAATTCTTGGGATGGACTGGCTTTCTAAGCACAAGGCTCAGCTTGATTGTGCTGCCAGGCAAATTCAATTGACACACCCTTCTGAGGATGTTATCATCTATGCCGCTCGTGACGAAACCATTCGGTTGTTTTCTCTCAATGAGAAGGGCGAGTTGGATGCTATTTCTCAAATTCCAGTCGTTTGTGAGTACCAAGATGTCTTTCCAGAAGAGCTTCCGGGTATGCCTCCTCATCGGCCAATCGAGTTCATTATTGATCTTGAGCCTGGAGCGGAACCCGTTTGCAAGCGTCCATACAAGCTTGGACCCAAGGAGCTGAAGGAATTGAAGAAGCAGCTCGATGAACAAGAGCGTCTGGGTTTGATCAGACTGAGTTCTTCCCCATGGGGTTGTGGAGTTCTTTTTGTCCAGAAGAAGGATGGCACGGACCGACTTTGCATCGATTACCGTCCATTGAACAAGAAGACAATCAAGAACAAGTATCCACTTCCCAACATCAACGAGCTTTTGGAGCAACTCAAAGGGGCTAAAGTATTGTCCAAGCTTGACCTTCATATGGGTTATCATCAGATTCGCATTCGTGAACAAGATATTCCCAAGACAGCATTCAGAACAAGCTATGGTTCTTATGAATATACTGTCATGTCTTTCGGCCTTGTCAATGCTCCTCCAACGTTCTCTCGCATGATGAACTTTATCTTCAACCCCTACACCAATGAATTCGTTCTGGTGTATCTCGATGATATCTTGGTCTTCTCCAAGAATAAGCAGGATCATGCCAAACATTTGCGATTGGTGCTCGACAAGCTCAGAGAGCATCAATTCTATGCAAAGTTTTCCAAATGTGAGTTCTGGCTTGATGAAGTTCTTTATCTTGGTCACATCATCTCTGCCAAGGGCATTGCTGTTAATCCCGCAAAGGTTTCTGCAGTTCTGAATTGGGAACCTCCTTAGAATGTCAAGCAGCTCCGCAGTTTTCTCGGTCTTGCAAGCTATTGCCGAAGATTTGTTGAGAACTTCTCTAAGATTGCAAAGCCTCTTTCCAACCTCCTCCAGAAGCATGTCAAGTATGTCTGGACGCCTGAGTGTGACGTCGCTTTCAACACCCTCAAAGAGAAGCTAGTCACAGCTCCTGTTTTGACTCCTCCTGATGAATCCAAGCCCTTCGAAGTTTTCTGTGATGCTTCCCTTCAAGGTCTCGGTGCTGTGTTGATGCAAGAGAAAAAAGTTGTGGCCTATACCTCTCGTCAGTTGAAGCCCAACGAAAAGAACTACCCCACTCACGATCTTGAGTTGGCGGCAGTTGTCCATGCATTGATAACATGGAGACATCTCTTATTGGGAAGGCAAGTGGACATTTTCACCGATCACAAGAGCCTCAAGTATATCTTCACTCAACCCAACCTTAACCTCAGGCAAACTCGATGGGTCGAAATGATTCAAGAATACAATCTGAGTATCGAATATACTCCTGGCAAGGCGAATGTGATTGCAGATGCTCTGAGCAGAAAGGCTTATTGCAATAGTCTAATTCTCAAGCCGTTTCAACCGGATCTTTGTGAAGCCTTCCGCAAGCTGAATCTTCAAGTTGTTCCTCAAGGCTTTCTTGCCAACCTCATAGTCTCTCCTACTTTGGAAGATCAAATTCGTGAGGCACAACTCCTGGATACCATGGTGAAGAAGGTGAAACGTGGTATTGACAAGGGCATTCCTAAATACAAGTGCTATCGCTTGGATGACAAAGATACTCTTTTCTTCGAGGATCGAATTGTGGTTCCAAAAGGCGATCTGAGAAAAGTCATCATGAATGAGGCACACAATTCCCTCCTATCCATTCATCCTGGAAGTACAAAGATGTACCATGACCTCAAGAAGTCATATTGGTGGACTCGAATGAAGCGAGAGATTGCTCAATTCGTGAATGAATGTGATGTCTGCAGAAGAGTGAAAGCAGAACACCAACGACCAGCTGGTCTCCTCCAACCTCTTGCTATTCCGGAATGGAAGTTTGACCATATCGAGATGGACTTCGTGACTGGTTTTCCTAAGTCCAAGCGTGGAAATGATGCTATCTTCGTTGTCATTGACAAGCTTACCAAAGTGGCTCATTTTCTTCCTATCAAAGAATCTATCACAGCAGCTCAGCTGGCAGAGCTATACACCTCCAGAATTGTCTCCTTGCACGGCATTCCACAATTGATATCTTCAGATCGTGGAAGCATTTTCACTTCTAAGTTCTGGGACTCCTTCCAGACGGCCATGGGCACCAACATTCGTTTCAGCACAGCTTTCCATCCTCAAACAAGTGGCCAAGTCGAGCGAGTCAATCAAACCCTTGAAGATATGCTCAGGGCTTGTGTCATCTCTTTCAGTATGAAGTGGGAAGATTGTCTTCCATATGCCGAGTTTTCCTACAACAATAGCTTCCAAGCGAGTTTGGGCAAGGCCCCATTCGAAATTCTCTATGGCAGAAAGTGCCGTACTCCTCTCAATTGGTCTGAGACAGGTGAACGCCAACTTCTTGGCAACGACTTGATCACAGAAGCCGAAGAAATGTGCAAAGTCATTCGTGAGAATCTCAAAGCCGCGCAATCGCGACAGAAGAGTTACTATGATAGCAAGCACCGTGACTTGGCTTTTGAAATCGAAGACCATGTCTACCTCCGCGTCTCTCCAATGAAAGGCACTCGTCGCTTCGGTATCAAAGGGAAGCTTGCCCCTAGATACGTGGGTCCTTTCAAGATCATTGGCAAAAGAGGCGACCTCGCCTATCAACTTGAGCTTCCATCCAACTTTGCAAACGTGCACGATGTGTTTCACGTGTCACAGCTTCGCAAGTGCTTCAAGACTCCTGAGCACACTATCAACTTCGAAGAAATCGACCTCCAAGAAGATCTCTCTTATCATGAGCACCCCGTTGCTATTCTTGAAGAAACCGAGTGCAAGACTCGCAACAAGTCAATCAAATTCCTGAAAGTGAAGTGGTCACACCATTCCGACCGAGAAGCCACCTGGGAGCGCGAGGATCACCTTCATTCCAAATATTCGGAGTTCTTCCAGTCCTAGATCTCGGGACGAGATCCTCTTGTAGTGGAGGAGAGTTGTAACACCCCAGATGTAACATGTCCCAATTTGGCAATATATCAACTTGACCTCATCCAAGTCTTGTGGGTTTTATCATGTTTGGCCTCATCTTGTTTGGTTGTGTGGTTTTATTCTTTTCAATGTCATATTCCTTTTAGCCATATTGCATTTGTGCTTCTTGTCATCATCATATAGTGCATTTTCATCTCATGTCATCTCATGTTGCATTTTGTCATTCATGTTGTTGCCATGAGCATCATGGGCATGACCTTGTCCCCCCCCTTTTCAACCATGGCACCATCACTTCTCCTCCTTCCTTCTCTTATCAAGTGCTATTTTTCCTTCTCTATTAATGTTCATCTTCTCCCTGTAAATCTTGCTCCTTGCCCTAAACCTCTCTGCCAAAGATCTCCTTATTTGAAGTTGTTTTGGCCAGGTTCAAAAATGACACAAGTTTGAATATAATTGAAACTTGTCTTATTTTTCTACCTCTAAAAATGCCCAATGCAATTTATTAAAATAGTGGATAATTCCAGGAGTTGGAGAGTATTTTCTTTATGCTCTAACTCCTCTCCTTTTTCCCTGAGCTTTTCTGTTTCTATTTCTGTTTAAAAAAAATAGAAATGAAGCAGCAGCAGCAGCCAGCGCAGCAGCCCCCCCCCCCCGGGCCTCCCGCCAGCCCAGCCAACACAGCCCGCCAGCCCAGCCAGCGCAGCCAGCCAGCCCAGCCAACGTGCCAGCCAGCCCGCTCGCGCCCTCGTCGTTTCTCACCGGGCCGCCTCGCTACCCCGCAGCCCGCACGCCCACGTGGCACTCGCGACCCCACTAGCCAGCCTCTGGCTACAGCACACCCGCCTCTCACCTTTTCGTCTAGCTCACGTCGGGCGCGCACATGGCCACGGTCGTGTCGACATCGTGCTCCACCCGTCACCCTAGCCCCCCTTTTATCCCCTCTCCGTGTCCACACAATCCCTAGGGTTTCCCTCTTCCTCTCTTCGCCGCTGCCAGGTGAGTTTAGCCACCAGATCCACCGCATCGCTCCGTCCCGAGCGCACCTGAGAGCGTGCCTTGTCGCCGGCGTGCTCTCCGGCCACTCCCAACCCTGCCGATCGTGTCCTTCGTCTCCCTCGTCGTCGTCTCCTTCCACAACATCGACTACGGTGCCCCGAGCGACGAGTTCCTCGACGTCCCCTACTTCCTCCTTCCTCTCGGTCAGAACCGCGCCAGGAATTCAGAGCTCCACCTCGTCGCCGCCAGCTCGTCTCTGTCGACTACTCCGTGTCCTTGGGTGAGCTGGGTAACACGCCTCCCTCTCCCATCCTTCCCATGGCATGTAGGAGCCCGTAGATCGCATCCGATCCTTGTCTTTCCCGCGCTCGCAGTGCTCCGGCGTTTCTGAATTTGTTGGTGCAGTGCGGTGCAACCGTAGTGTGTTTTGCGTGTCCCCGCTCTGGTTCCCCCTCGTCATGCTCCCGTAGCGCGCTCGCGCACTCGTTTACGCCTCGCGCGCACCCTGCAAGCCTCCCGCAGCTCCGGCGAGGTCCTTTGCCGCTCGCCGCGGACGCCATGTCCCCGAGTCGAGCAACTGCTCGAGCTCGAGCGCCCCTGCATCCCCTCGTAGATGCACGCATCCATTCCCCTTTCCACACGGCCGCTGGAGTCCCTGTGCCCGCTGGATTGCCGACGTTGCCCTCGTCGGCACCGTCGTCTTCTCGGTTTGCAACAGAGTTGATCGACCTGGTGCCTATCTAAAAGGAGCCGAAGCCCTTTTCCTATCAGAACCACCTACCTAGCCCAGTGGTTGCCGTAGCAGAGCCACACCGGGGAGACCCTGGTTCGATCCCCCGTGGGTGCATATTATTCCCCCCCTTTTTCCTTTTCTGTGCACTGTGCGTATGACAGGGTGGCCCCACCTGTCATCCTCCTTAGCCCCTGTGTGTTTTATTTATTTATCTTATTATTTGTTTTATTTTGGTTCCCAGCGAATATTCCATTTCTGGTATATGGAATATGTCCTTTTCGGGCAAGTCCATTTCTGGACGTTTCTAAATATGGAAAGTGCCATTTCTGTCAATTACCATTTTAGGCAGGTTTTATCTTTATGCATTTGTGATGAGTTTTCTACAGCAACCCTAACATATTATATATGTTTTTGGGGTAGAAAAATCCCACCAATCCATTGGTGGCGTTAGTTTATGCATTTGAGCATGTTCATAATCATGCCATCTCACTTCTTATTGTTGTTTTGTCTCTTATGTGCTTGTTCATGCAAATATGCTAGTTGTTTGTTTTGCACATGAGTAGCTTCGTTTTCATGCCTACTTCATGCTAGTACTTGTTCCATGCCATGACTTGCCTGGTAATGAGTTGATCAAGCCTGTAGAGATGCCATGATGAATCGGTTTCTGCTATGTCTAGTAATTCCATTAAACCTGTAGAACTGTTATCTCTTGCAGTATTGCCATGCTATTTTAGTCATGCTCTAGTGGTTTTTTTGTTTGAGCTCAGTGTTCATGTTTCGTAGAGCATCTCCTGAGCTTAAATAGTCTTGATCTCGCGGGTGTGAGATTGCTGAGTCCTCGTGACTCACAGATTCTACCAAAACAGATGCAGGTGCCGAGGATACTGGCGCAGATGGCGCAACTGAGATGAAGTGGGAATTTGATGAGGCCCTTGGTCGTTACTATGTATCGTTTCCAGATGATCAGTAGAGGTGCCCAGTCGGGACGATCGGGGATCTAGCATTTGGGGTTGTCTTCTTTTCATTTGAACTTGACCATAGTCGGTCTATGAGTGTATTTGAATGATGTATGATCTTAAATTATGTATTGTGTGAAGTGGCGATTGTAAGCCAACTCTCTTTATCCCATTCTTGTTCATTACATGGGATTGTGTGAAGATGACCCTTCTTGCGACAAAACCACCATGCGGTTATGCCTCTAAGTCGTGCTTCGACATGTGGGAGATATAGCCGCATCGTGGGTGTTACAGGGGGCAGGGGTCCACTTTTCTTCTCTGGACATCAATGGCATCTCTCTCTATCATCTCTATTATCTCACCAGAGCCTCTCCAGAGCATCCAAGGCTCTCTCCCCTTTTATTTACTACCCCCTAGCACTACTGGACACAAGTGGCTGCGCCCATTCCGCAAAAGGGCATGCCATGCTGGCCAAAGACGCGCTCTGGAGCACGTCAGCATACTCCCGACCGTTGACGCATCGTCCCCCGACCACCTCGAGCCTCCCCCTTGCGCCAGCCGAGGCGCCTCGACATCCACAACACGCCACCATGCTGGTCCCCTCCTTCCCCTCTCTGTCCTGCCCGTGCCGCGCGTGCCCAGAGCCGCCCGAGCCCGCCAATGCGCGTGCGAGCTCGTGGCTCCACCCGAAGCTTGCTCCCCTCTCCCTCTCTCTTTCCCTGGTCATAGACCATGCCCAGGAAGACCCCCGACTCGAAGCCAAGCCCTCCCGTGGCCTCTAGCGACGACTACGGCCTCACCGGCGCACAGCCCCGCGGTGCACCTCGCCCCCTTATATTTAAGGGCACCCCGAGCCTCTTCTCCACTCCTTTGGCTCTCTCTCCCTCCCGTGCACCCCTTGGACCAACCCACACCTCCCCTCGTGCCGTCCTGCTCCCTCCATGGCCGGAGTGCCGCCGTCGGGCTCCGCCTAAATTCCGGCTATCCCGAGCCTCTCCTCTCTCCCTAGCCACTCCAGTGCCCCCTCACCACCACCACCGACCCGCCCCGCAACCTATTACCTCCTCCTCCGCGCCTGCCACGCAGTGCCAAATCTCGCCAACGGCCTCCTCCGCGGCCACCCAAGCCATCGCCGCTGTAGCCTCCCACGGCATGCGTGCAGCACATGGATGGGTGTGTCCTGATCTCCTGAGCACGCTGGTGGACGGGGCATCGCTGGAGACGCCCTGTAGCTCCGGAAATCGTCGGCGGGAGCCGCTCCTCCCTGCGGCCAGAGCGTGCGCGAGAGGTGGAAGACGACCTGCCGCTGGGGCCCGCATGTCAGCGACCCAGCAGGCGGGCCCCTCCATTTAAGTGGAGACACACTCGGCAAATACGCCTCCGGTGTGGACCCTGCGCGTGTGCAGCTGAGCCGATGGGCCGGCCCAGTTGCGCCTTGGTGCTAAACCTCGCCCGGTGCGCTCTGCCGCCATTGGATTTGGCCCATTTAGGTAAATCCCTTTTTCTTTTTCTTTTACTGTAAACTTGTAAAATCCACAAATAATTTTGATGATATCCAAATTTGATGATTCAAATTTCTAGTAGCTCATAAAATCATGATCTATCTCATGGTGCAACTTGCACATTTTTCCACGAACTTTTTCTTCACAAACATTTATCAAATCTTGTTTTTCCATTTCTGTGATGAACTTTAGAAAATCACAGAGAGCCCATTTTTTATCCAAATTCCATGATTCAAATTCCTAGATGCTTATAAGTTCAATACTTAGTTTTTGAACATTTTTCCTAGTACTTTCTACACCACATAGAATATTGGTCCACTTCTCCATATATGGCCAACTTTGCAAATTCATAGGAAAATCATTTGAACTCCAAATCCAGTGAAACCAACTCCTAGGTGCTTCTAAAATTATTCCTTGTGAAATGGGTGCCTTTGCTCATTTAAAAAAAATTATTTCTGTACACTTCTTGCAAATCCACAAATCCCTTGATTCCACCATATTGAAATGTTCAGAGATATCCTTTCATCAAATCCCAATGAAACCACTTTGGTCATACCTCATATGACCAAAGCTATCGTAGAAAAGTCCAACTTGCATCTTTAGAGCAATTTTATTTTTGCCTTGTTGTGTTGCTTATTGTGATTGTTTCCGCCTTTAGTTGACGAAGTAGACGGAGTACTTGGAGAAGGACCCGAAGACTTGAAGGCTATGATGAACCAGGCAAGCAGCCCTTTGACCATGTCTATGAAACCCTTTTTATGCATGTCATATAGCACCATCTTGTTGTTGCGACAGAATCATGATGAGGTGGTAACCACTTTGATGGTTTGCCACCGTACTTCCTCGTTGATACTTGAATTATGCATGACCCTACCTTCTTATGAGGGTTATGCCGGTGGGGGTAGATAGGATGCTAAAGTAGTGCTACGCAAAAAGGGACGAGAATATGCATGGTGATGGAGACAAAGTATTTTCAAAAGACTTTTCGAAAACCCCATCGGGTGCCACTTATGCCCGGGGGAGATGATGAGTTGGGTAGCCACTTGATGACGAAGTGGTGTACCGAGGCATGTGTGTGTGTTGTTTTCAAAACGGATTGGTTTAAGTTGCGACCGTTATTCCAACGTTACATGCGCAACCACACTACCCTTATATGGGAAAGGGCATTATTGATTACCTAGGACGATTCTAGCTTGGAGCCCGCATTACTAGTGACGGGGGAGATTTGGTGCTCTCTCTCGGGACGGGGTCGTGCCAGGTAGGGCGGCCATGACTGTTTTCACAGGGCACCGGATACACCGTTGTGTCCCCTCGTGGATGTTATGATCTCGAGTGAGTCTCGTATGATGTACATCGTGAGGATACAGAACAACGAGTGGACTCTTTGTTAGTGTTGTCTAGGGAAAGATAGTGATTGTGTGCTTACCCCGGGTACTTGAGGTACCGCGGGTCGTGGATGACACGAAAGTTCCCCGGATCTTGTGGGTAAAGTATGCAACCTCTGTAGAGTGTCAAACTATTCAAATAGCCGTGTCCACGGTCAAGGACAGTTGGGTAACCGCTCTTGGGCTACGTCCACATGTTTACAAACCAGTGTGTGTGTTTGGATAAGTGGGAAGATCTACTTGGGTCAAGTCAAAGGACTTGACATGATTGAGTTGGATTGATGCCCACTCTATTTATGTTGATATCTGTAACCTATCCTCATGGTTACTTGAATTCTCCTGATGCATGTCTTACAAGTTGTTGAGCATGTCATTGCACTCAAAACTAGCTTTCTGCAAAAATTTACCCATATCATGCATTATTGTATCTTGAACCAAAACATGGGTTGCTTGCGAGTACATTCAAAGTACTCATTGGCTTGCCACTGTTTATTTTATTGACCAGGCATGAAAGAACAGGATATGATGAAGAATACTTCAATGACGAACATGCGAGCTAGGACGCTTCCCAGTCAGAGTGCTTGTAGGGTTAAGGCAGATGGCATGGGTCCAAGTTATCGACGAAGATTTCTGCTGCAATATTATACTCAAGACTTGACCATGATGGTCCTACTTGTGTAATACGGTATGTATGGATGTAAGCCTCTTGTTATTCAGCTTCTATATGTTCAGTGAGCATTGATCTCTGGGATCACTGTACACGTGCATTCGGTGATCACGACTTATGAGTCGGGGTCCCCACAGAGCTGGTATCAGAGCCATCCTGACTGTAGGAAGCCTTAGTTAGCATGGTCGTTAGTTAGGGTAAAGCTATTTTCAAAACTATTACTAGTTTTCAAAACTATCTATACTTCTCTTCCCCTTCTGAGTTTTTCGAAAACTAAGATATACTTTCCTCTTCCCCTTCAAATTTAATGGTGGCTGGAATCCTTATGCCCCTGACCACGGGATTCCTTGTAATCCTCGTGGATAATCTAGAAGGAAGACGCCTTGCCAGACACTCACCCACCTCTTCTGAACAAAAGATTGGCAACACCACAGTAAGACGATGCCAAGAGAAGGTACGCCCTCAAGGAATGAGGACATGAAGACCCAGAGGATGGTGACACATTTGAAATTGCCCCAGGATTATGAAACCTTGGCCTATGATGACCAGGGCATAGGATAAGCAAGATCATGATATACATTGCTAGTAGAGCAACCCTGCCCTTATCATTGTTGCATCGGCAACCACCGGTGGATGAGAACCTAACCATTTGGTCTGCCTCACTATAGTGAGTAGGAAAACGGTTCTCTTCATCCCCCGCTCTCGGTGACGATACTGGCAACAGTGTATCCGGCAGATTGGACCTCTACTATGCCTTGTTAGTATCATTGCATAAAGGATTGCCTACCTGGTACACTCGACACCCTAGAAGGCAAAAGGGACCGTCATGAATAAGAAGACAAGAGGAGACCAAGTCAATGCCAGCTACGAAGAGCCACCTTCACCCCATCACTTCAACAGGCGAGAAGTTATTGAAGACTCTCCAGGCTCAACCTGGATCGTTTCATTGAACAACTACAGGAGACGTAGCGACACCTGAGGAAAACCCAGAAGACTGCACGAGGCACGGAGCAAAGCACGACTACTGAATTCGAGGACCCCTAGGGTAGGATGAGTCGTGTACCCCCTATGCGCAGTCGAGTCAGTATGATGGCTCGAGTAGAACCATGATTGTGTGTTTCTTGTTTTTATTTTATTTTGTGTTTTGATATAAGTCGCCCCTTTGCCCTAGGCAACTAGTGCGCAGCTATATCACCTGCCTTATTTTATTGTTTGTGTTTGGCCCTTCAGCACTTGTTTGTTTGCACTTGCATTATAGAACCCCATTTAGGCAACCCACCTCCTCTATGCTACTTTTCCCTCTCATCTCTCTCCCCATAGAGCTGGAATTATAAGGATTTGACTTAGCCAGGGGATATTGGGAGGAGATAGATGATATTACGATAATGACTTGGGGAAAGTGAAGAAATTCTCGTTGGACGTGAGATTTGCATTTAAGTAGGTGATTCTAGTTGAATATAGATGATGATGTATGTCTACATGGTTCGGAGTAAATTGGATTTAGACTGATGATCTCGATCATGATACCATGTTTCTCGGTGGATGATAAACTAGGAGATTGGATTAGTTGTCGGAGTTGATTTAGGGATCTATATATGCTTGACCTTGGAGTTTACATGACCATGATAATGGGAATTGGTGGACTGACTATAGCAAGGTAGCCCTTTCAAGTATTTGGGATTAGAGGGCATTAGAAGATCATGTGGGACACCATGGACATTGGATTTGTAGAATTAATGAATTATGTAGCTAATGGGCTTTTGGAGTTGATTCATAGGAAAGGAAACTAGATCTTAGAGTGGCATACGACGTGTTTCCTTAGGATGGAGATGCACTAGCATGGACCTTGGAGGAATAGGATGAGCACTTGGATTGTCCTGTTTTATTCCAGCTTGGAAGCTTGTATGCTCTACCCATGGATTTTTAGGGGTAGCCACACACATGAGTTTGGGGATTGTAGACATATATGATTTTGTTAGACCTCCTCTCGAGAGCCATGAGGATATGAATAACATGAGTGATGATTGGAGTTGAGCTATACAAGATGATTCTTTTGGTAATATGAGGTGAAGACTAGGTAGAAGTATTGGCATCTCAGAAACTGTGCTCAAGGATGGGATGATAAACATTCACTCGCACACTAGAATCCTTGAAACCCTTACGCCCTACCAAGCCACAACATGGTTGGATCCTGACCTTGGGCTTTGGCTCTAGATCGATAAGACCTTGGCCAATACTCAACCGTGACCATCACCAATGCCTCAGCCCACTTTACGTACCCCATATACTTCATGGAGTGCTTGGACAAGTTAGTTGTCATCTTTCTTTGATGACATACTTGTCTACCCGAAGATGGAAGAAGAATCATTGAGCTGGTCAAGGAACATCTGAAGATAGTCATGTCTAGGAGGAAGAACTACACCAACCACCATCTTCAAGAAGTATACTTCCGCGTCAAAGACCATGTGTATCTGCAAAGCCACTCCTCTCTAAGGAACCAAGCATTTCCATGACAAGGAGACCCACACCAAGATTCATCGGCCCCCATCGAGATCACTCCAAGATTTAACAACCCCCTCTGAGATCACTACGAGACGAAGAGAAGACAGTTACCAGCTGGAGTTGCCACCTGAGTTACCTGATATGCACAACGCTTTCCATGCATCACAACCCCGAAAGTGTTTCCAACTTCCTAACTTGCCCGATCTCTATGAGGGCATTGACCACCGAGACATCGACCCCTAGCCCAATCTAACCTACTGCGAGCTACCCATTAGCAACCTGGATCAAGAAGAGCGTCATACATGAAGCCACACCATCAAGTACTTCAAGCTCAATGGAGCACTACACGGAAGCAGAAGCAACATAAGGACTTGAAGACTACCCCAAATCCAAGTTTCTGTATCCCTTTCCGCGCCTAGTTTGGGAATCTCGGGGACGAGATTCTTGTAAGGGGGTAGGTCTGGCACACCCTGATTTTCATGCCACTACACTTAAGCTAACAATCAAGATAAAATGTGGTTTGACAAAAACTTTTGAGTGTTTTGGACCTTGCCTTGATTGGTTTCTGTCTGTTGTTTGCAAGTGCTCTAAAAATAAAATAAATCCTCCAACTCTTATACTCCTTCTCCTTGATCCAAAAACCATTCCCAATGATCATGCCATGTGTATAGGACATAAAAATAATTTCTTGCAAAAATAATTTGGCCAAATAGTATTTTCAAAAATTAGTTTTTCAAAAACCCCTGAATTGAGGTTTGCACTGCAAGTACTTAATTAAGGGTAGTAAAAATCTTTCCAAAAATATATTTGACTCCTATTAGATATAGGATACCCAGAAACCACAAAAATATATTTTTAAAAGTTATTTTCCTATTTTATTTAAAAGCTTTTTCTTAAGGCCAGAAATGGTCTTTAATAGGGAAAAATATTTTATTGTTTCAAAAATATTTGACAAAAACCTAGGGAAACTCATAGGACATATATTGTCCATATATAAGAGTTTAAACACATGGTCATGTTCAAAATATTGGTCAAACCCCTCAAAAACCCTTTCTGGATATTTCAAGCTTTTGAAATATTTACAAAGGAAATATTCTCCAAAAATTCCAAGAAAATTCTATACTGGAGTGTGCGCCCCCCTGTCTCGTGGGCCCATGATGGCCCCCTCCACTTATTCTTGCACCCACACACTCCATCTTCTTCCCAAAAAAATCGCCATCCAGGTCAAGCACGAGTTCTAGCTCATTTTGCTGCGATTTTCGATCTCCTTGCTCAAAGCTCCATTCACAAAACTGCTTTGGGAGATTGTTTCTTGGTATGTGACTGCTCCGTTGGTCGAATTAGTTTTTGTTCTAGTGCTTTATTCATTGCAAATTTTTGCTGCATAAGCGACCCTGTTCTTGAGCTTGCATGTCAAATTTATGAGGTCCCAAGTAATTCTAATGCATGATATAGGCTCTAGGCACTTGTATGAGTAGTTGCTACCAATCTTGTTTAGTTTTATTCACTTTTATTTTGAAGTTACTAAAATTTCAGAATTTTTTTAGAAAAATAAATATGTCTAGGAGAATGTACCAAGGTGGTTCCTCAATAAAGAAAGGACCCAGGCTTGCTATGCGTGAGCAAGACGATGAACTACCGAGGGACACAGAAGTCCGAGCTTGTGAGTGGCCATCAGACGATTCTATGGTCAATGCAGGCTTCAAGGATGAATTTGACGCATATGTGCGTAATGCCAATCTTGAGGACTTCTTACAAGATAAGTGTCCTCGATACTACCAATTGACTGATTCATTTGTGAGAAGGTTTAAATATAAATGTTCACGTAATTCTCAGAGTGTCCTGTTTGATATTTATGATACATCTTATACCATGGACATAGAGGATTTTACAACTACTTGCAAACTTCCGTAGTGGGGCAATGTTAATGATCCCCACAAATCTGAATTTAGAGACTTTTTTGCTAGTATTACTGTGGGACAATCTAGGGATATAGCACAAGCTACCATAGGGAGCATTCATTTTCCTGCTATACATTATTTTGCTCTCTTCATTGGTAGATGCATTAACAATAAAGATGAAGCATGTCATATGTGTGTTCCTGATCTTTGTGTCCTCAAGAGTGCCGTGTTAGGTAATAAAGATTACAACTTGGGGGCAATAGTTGCACGTAGGTTGCATAATAATGGTAGGGCTGGAGATTTATTTGGAGGAATTTATGCGACCCATGTGGCTAATTATCTTGGTATAGCCCCATGAGAGGGGGATATGGTGTTGCCTCCTGCTTATTTAGATTATGATGCTATGGTCAAACATCATTTTCTTAGGAGGAATGAACAATTCCTCCAGTATCGATTAATCTTTGACAGACATAGCTCTATCAATGTTACTCTTCCTGCTCCTTTCCTTTTTGATTAACACGCAAAAGGAAGATATGTTGTTACCAGGGAGGAAGCAGCTAAACACAAGGGTAGAGAGGAGGCGGCTCGCCAACATGCCGCAGCTCAGAAGGAATTTGCTGCTGCATCTCAGTACGACCCCAGTTACAACTACGGATATCAGCCAGGCTAACCCTGGCATTAGACCAACTTAGGCCAAAAGCCTAAGCTTGGAGGAGTATGTATTTCTCACCCACTTTACATTCATGTTCAAACAGTATTCTAGTCGTCGGTGCTCATACTCTTTCATTGTATTATCCATGCTAGTTTAACTTTCTTTTCCTAGTTTTCTTCTTTTGTGTTTGATAAACCTTGAGAAAAACCAAAAAAACTTGTTAGTTTAATTTCAATGCTTGTAGTAGAAATTAAAATGAAAACCCAAAAAAGATTTCTCGTTCTTCTCTTACTTGTTGGGAGCTTTCCCGTGTAAATTGTTTTATTTTCTTTTCTTTCCTCTTGGGTAGAGAGTAGAATACCATATTGAAAATGTTTAGTGGCTCTCATATGCATGATTGCTTATTTAACTTAGAGCCCATATTACCTTGTCTTCTCTCTTGAGTGGAATGCTTGCAGATTCTAGCTTAGTCCAATGCACGTGCACTATTATTATTATACACATCGTTCGGTCGTGCAAGTGAAAGGCAATAATGACTATATATGATGGACTGATTGAGATGAGAAAAGCTGGTATGAACTCGAACTCTTTTGTTTTTGTAAATATGATGAGTTCATCATTCCTCATTCATCTTATTATGAAGTAAACATATTTGCAATGACATTTAGAGATTATAGTTGCTTGTGCCATGCTTGATTAGCTATGAGTTATAATGGTTTACCTTGCGTGCCAACATCTATTAAAATGATTATGATGTGGTATGATGGGATGGTATCCTCCTTTGAATGAATTGAGTGACTCGACTTGGCACATGTTCACGCATGTAGTTGAAACAAATCAACATATCCTTCATGATATTTATGTTCATGGTAGATTATATCCTACTCATGCTTGTACTCGGTGTGAATTAATTTTAATGTGTGTCCATGACTGTTGTCGCTCTCTCCGTTGGTCGCTTCCCAGTCTTTTGCTAGCCTTCACCTGTACTAAGCAGGAATACTGCTTGTGCATCCAAACTCCATAAACCCCAAAGTTATTCCATATGAGTCCACCATACCTTCCTATATGCGGTATCTACCTGCCGTTCCAAGTAAATTTGTATGTGCCAAACACCAAACCTTCAAATGAAATTCTGTTCTGTATGCTCGAGCAGCTCATGTTTCAACTAGGGTTGCCTGTATCTTCCATGCTAGGTGTGTTATTCTCAAGAGGAGTGGACTCCGCTCCTCATTCACGAGAAAGGACCAGTAACCGGGATGCCTAGTCCCATGATCCAAAAAGATCAAAGCAAATCAATATAATTAAACAAAACTCCCCTAGGGCTGTTGTTAGTTGGAGGCACTCGTTGTTTCGAGCAAGCCATGGATTGATGCTTGTTGGTGGTGAGGGAGTATGAACGTTTACCATTCTGTTTGGGAACTACCTATAATGCATGTAGTATGGAAGATATAGCCATCTCATAGTTGTTGCGTTGACAGTGAAAGTATGCCGCTCAAAATGTTATTCATCTCTATTTTAAAATCGAGCTCTGGCACCTCTACAAATCCCTGCTTCCCTCTGCGAAGGGCCTATCTATTTACTTTTATGTTGAGTCATCACCTTCTTATTAAAAAGCACCCGCTGGAGAGCATACTGTCATTTGCATTCATTACTATTAGTTTATATTGGGTATGACTTGACTGGATCACTTTTACCATGAATTACAATGTCTAGTCACTGCTTGGTGTTTAAAGGTGCTCTGCATTTATGTTTTGCGGTCTCAGAAAGGGCTAGCGAGATACCATTTTGTTATATCATATTATGATTGTTTTGAGAAAGTGTTGTCATCCGAGTTTTATTATTATGGCTCGCTGGCTGATTATGCCATTGATATGAGTAATTGTGAGACCTACATGTTGTTGTGAGTATGGTTAGTTCATAATACTTGCTGAAAACTTGAATGCTGGCTTTACATATTTACAACAACAAGAGCAAATAGAGTTTGTAAAAGTTTTTCATTATCACTTCCAGTTTATCAACTGAATTGCTTGAGGACAAGCCAAGGTTTAAGCTTGGGGGAGTTGATACGTCTCCAACGTATATACTTTTCCAAACACTTTTGCCCTTGTTTTGGACTCTAACTTGCATGATTTGAATGAAACTAACCCGGACTGACACTGTTTTCAGCGGAACTGCCATGATGTTGTTTATTGTGCAGAAAACAAAAGTTCTTGGCATGACCTGAAAAACCACGGAGATAAGTTTTGGAAAATATAAAACATACTGGCGAAAGAATCAAGGTCAGGGGGGCCACACCCTGTCCACGAGGGTGGGGGCGAGCCCCCTGACGCTCCACCGACCTCAACTCCAACTCCATATATTCCATTTCACGGAGAAAAAAATCAGAGAGCAAGTTTCATCGCGTTTTACGATACGGAGCCACCACCAAGCCCTAATCTCTCTCAAGAGGGCTGATCTGGAGTCCGTTCGGGGCTCCGGAGAGGGGGATTCGTCATCGTCATCATCATCAACCATCCTGAGAGCCACCTGCCACAGGAGCCCCGGCTTGTGGGCTGACCTCGGGAGCACGCCTACTCTTGGCGCTGGAGCCTTAGGAGGGATGCTGGAGCATGGAATTCAAGGACTACCTGATGCAAGGGACGCTGCCACAGAAAGAGGAGGACGCGGAACGCATGGCCCGGCAGGCCACGACCTACTGCATCCAAGATGGAGAGTTATACTGGAAGCGGCCAAATGACGTTTTCCTACGTTGTATCTCCAGGGAACAGGGGAAGGAGCTGCTGGCCGGCATACACGATGGAGATTGCGGACACCACTCATCATCACGGACCCTCGTTGGCAAGGCGTTTCGCAGTGGGTTCTACTGGCCTACGGCACTCAACGTCACGACCGAGTTGGTGAAGTCCTGCGAAGCCTGCCAATTCCACGCCAAGCGGATCGATCAGCCAGCTCAGGTCCTGCAGACCATCCCGCTCTTGTGGACGTTTGTTGTCTGGGGGCTGGATATGTTGGGCCCATTCCCTCGAGCGCTTGGGGGCTACCGCTACCTCTACGTTGCCATCGACAAGTTAACCAAGTGGGCAGAGGTGGAAGCCGTCCGCACCATCCCAGCCAGTTTTGTGGTCAAGTTCATCAAGGGCCTCGTGAGCCGTTTTGGGGTCCCTAACTGCATCATCACTGATAAGGGTCCGCAGTTCACCAGCAATCTCTTCAAAACGTATTGTGCTAACCTTGGAACGCAGATATGCTACGCTTCGGTGGCTCACCCTCGAAGTAACGGCCAGGCCGAACGAGCCAACCCTTAGGTCCTGAGGGGCATCAAGACAAAGACCTTCAAGAAGAAGTTGGAGGCCTGCGGCAGGGGCTGGTACGACGAGCTCCAATCTGTGTTGTGGTCCATTCGCACTACTTCCACCAAGCCAACTGGCAAGACCCCGTTCTTCCTCGTCTACGGAGTAGAAGCGGCTCTCCCTCACGAGGTCAGGCGTCACTCCGTGCGGGTCCTAGCGTTTGATGATGCGTGGCAAGACGCCATGCATGATGGACCTCGTGCTAGGGGAGGAACGCCGGCATGAAGGTATGCTACGCGCAGCAAGATACCAGCAGGCGCTGCAGTGGTATCACTGTTGCAACATCCTCCCGAGGACTCTTGAGGTAGGTGACCTCGTACTCAGGCGGGTGCTCTCGAGGGAAGGGCTGCATAAGATTTCAACCATGTGGGAGGGCCCGTTCAAGGTGGTCCACGTCTCCAGGCCGGGCGCCGCGCGCCTAGAGACTCAGGATGGGGTACCCATCCCGAACGCCTGGAACATCCAGCACCTCCGGAAGTTTTACCCCTAAAGAAAGGCCTAGTGCCTGTGAAGAAGGCCCAATGCCTGTGAAGCTCGCCGCCCGAAGAAAGGCCCAGTGCCTGTGAAGAAGGCCCGGTGCCTGTGAAGCTCCCGCCCAAAGAAAGGCCCAGTGCGTGTGAAGAAGGCCCGGTGCGTGTGAAGCTCGCCGCCCGAAGAAAGGCCCAGTGCGTGTGAAGAAGGCCTGGTTCCTGTGAAGCTCGCTGCCCGAAGAAAGGCCCGGTGCCTGTGAAGAAGGCCCAGTGCCTGTGAAGCTCGCCGCCCGTGACACTCTCACGTAATAATGAGTGGGGCTGTACATGCCCCAGAGTCGCCGGAGTGCCGCCCTTGGGCCTCGGGAGCTCCCGCCCACGCCTAGTGGAAGCACTTAGCTCCGCGCTGGTGAGAAGACGTCGAAGACTAGACTAGGTGCTGGACGCGGCTTTTCATTTGCTTTCCGCAGTTGGCTCGCTCTTCCTTGTTTGAACCATTATTAAAGTTGCTTCTAGTGTTCTTTGCCGGTTTTGCCCGTCATCTTCTGCCCTCGTTTTCTGTTTTCAGCTTTTTGTCTGACTCGTTCTCTCTCTCGCAAACCTCGCGAGGGGGCTATGCGGGTGCCCTCGTGAGCCCTTCCTCTCCTGATTTTCGTCCTGATTTTTGCGAGGCTCTCTCGTTCGAGTTCGCAGTGGGAGCACCCCTCCCAGTCTGTGTCCCTCGGCATCGCGACACAAAGCACTAGGCCATGGCCGACAACCCTCACGACCAAGGTTCGGAAATGATTCTCCCAACAGATTTTTGGCAGCTCTTAAGGCGCCCGACGAGGCCTGAAGCAGGCACCTCGCAAGCGGAAACTACTTCAAACGTCCGAAGCTAAGTTGTTCCTACGTGCAGACGCATAACAACGACACCATAACACAGCACAGGAACAATAAATGCAGTATGATAACTAGGGAATCATAGTCTGTTGCACGCCCCCACCGGGGCCCATGCTTCTTAAGAAGGAAAACAAAACAAAAACGGCACGCGCATTGCAACAACTCGTGACGAGGGATCCGCGGCGTCCTCCTGAGCTTAGTCAGACTCCGCCTCGCACTTCAACGGAGCGCGGTGACGGGACGACCCGCCGCCGCCCTCAAGGCGGGCACGGCGATGTGGTGGTTGATCGTAGCCACCGCTGGAGGAGCCGTCGCCGGAGGAGGAGACGCTGAAGCTCGGTGAGCTGCGGTCGCCACCAAGAGCAGGTTCACCTCGCCCTCATGGCCATTGTAGTCTTCAGGACAGCACCCAACATGGCGGCCGTCCTCTCCGAACACCCTCACGTAGAGAGTCGCGTCGCTATCATACTTGAAGTGGAGGGTGCACCGCCTGCCCAGGCCACGCGCACGGGAAAATGTCTGCCAGCCCTGGGCCAGGGCAACATTATTGGTGATGGAGATCTCCATCACGACCCAGGAGGCCTTGCTACAGCAGCCATTCGCCTGCAACCATAGCCCGCCGGGGCTAGCGGCCGACAGTTCGCCGGCGAAGGAGTGAGGGAGCTGAAGCCAGTTGCCGGCCGGGTTATCCGACCACACAATGAACTCCGACAGCACCTCCGCCGAGTGGAAGTGCGGCCGGGGAGGCCGCGCAGCCACGACACGCCTTCCCCCACCAACCGGGCTACCTCGACATGGGCGGCCACCACCGTGTGAAGGGACAACGCCGCAACCACGGGAAGCCACAGCAGGGGTCGCAGGATTCTTGCAAGGACGACCGCGGCCGCGCTTGGGCGGAGAAGAGCCAGGCCCTTCCTGGCGAGACTTCCCCTTCTCTGCGGCCGAGAACCTCTTCACGGGCGCCATAGGGGGCGCTGCAAGCTGCAGGAGTGAGGAAGGAGAATAAGCAGGTAGAGCAAGAAGAGATGGGCAACGAGGGCTATCGCCCCTCCTCATTTACAGCCCAAGGGAGGCCAACTGTCGACCTCCATGATCGTAGGTAATGATGACTTTTCTTGTATCCAACAGGGACTCGTCAAATCGGGCAGTTGCCGAGGCTGCGTGGGGAAGCGAAGACACCCACGTACAATCAGTCGCTACGCAGCGACCACGGCTGCAGGCTGTTGGGGCCCGTGGCGCTCCACACTTTCCCTTTGGCTTCGCTGCTAAGCCAACTCCAAGCACGCCTTGGGCCCGGGGGCTAGTGCCGGCATTCTGGGAACGGGGGTCCCCAGACATGCCTGCCTGCGGCCTGCAGCGTGGCTCAACTAGTGGCCCAGTACGGCCCGTCTTCATCAACCAACACTCAAGACCCTCGTGAGGGGCCAAGGCTCATGGGGAAGATGACGCAAGGACTCCTCAGGAGTGGCATCAGCAGGCAGGCTCACGAGGAGGCGGAGAGATCAACGCAAGGGGTACCTCGCGAGGTTCCCGTGACGCAAGCCATGACGACCAAGACTAGGCGGGTGCCAGACGGGCGCCAGCCTGCGCAGTGTCCTCATTTCCTCCTTGGTGCAAAGGAGGCAAGCGCAGGCGCGGAGTACCGAGGCATCAGGCAAAGGTTTCCATATCGGTGCAACAAGACCAAGACCAGTAGGATGGCAGGACAGAGGTCACCATGGATCCCAAGACAGCGTCATCACCAGCACCTTTCACAGGCGAAGACCACCTTTAGTCAAGATAGCTTATACTAGGTGTCCCCTTTCAAAATGGCCGTTGTTGGATCCCTTCCCGCTCAATATTTGGGAAGAGGACCAGGGCCTCTATAAATAGAGCTAGCCACCACAGTAGGAAGGCATCTCATCAAGAGACAGCTCGAACCCTTCCCAAGCAGAACACCACACCAGCCCAAGAACACCTCTCCTCGGGAGGCTGTTCTTCCTCTGTACTGTTCATCATCAACCTAAGAGGCAATCCACCACCACACACAGGAGTAGGGTATTACACCACAACTGTGGCCCGAACCTGTATAAATCTTGTGTCTCTTGTGTTGTTCATCGATCTAGTTTACGGATCACGGCGAGGTTGAGGGCCGATCTAGTTTAGGGATCACGGCGAGGTTGAGGGCATGATTTAGTAGGAGGAGATCTTCGTGCGCACTCCAGCATTCGAACCTTAAGGGTTTTGACGGAACCCGATATCCGACAGTGCTCACATAGATAGTTGGATGGATATGAAATTTGGGGTAGAGTCTTGATATGAGCACATGAAATAGTGTTCAAAATTTCAACTCATTTGGATAACCCTAGCTAGTACTTCCTTCACAAAGCTCCTATTTGGACAGGAACTTTGGAAAATCACAATGGAAGCTTTTCTAGCCAATGGAGTTGAATTTTGTCAAGTGGCAATTATTTAGACACGAAAGAATGCCCAAAAAGTTTGGCAGCAAACATGGCATTTCCTTTACAAAGTGCCACTCTGGACAGATTTGAAGAAATAATATTGGGGAATTATTTTGAAATATGCAAGGAAATATATGGACATATTTGAGGGATATATGATCCAAACAATTTATGAGAATTATTTGGGAATTTTTGGATTGACAAAAATATAGGTTGCTTTACAACCTAGGGAAAGCAGGGTTATTCCTTTAATAGGAAAAGGAATATTCCTTAGAAAAAGAATTTTGAGGTTGAGCTAGAATGGAGATGACATGATCTAGAGATAGGTTTGAGAATTATGAGCCACCTAGGAGGAGAAGAAATGAAGGTCTCCCAGGTTTCAAGTCCATAGATCCACTCCAAAAAGAAAATCAGAGCAAAAACCAAATAAATCATAAAGAAGAAGAAAGGGCCAAAATCAAGGTGTTACAAACCTTCCCCCTTAAAGAAATCTCCTTCCCGAGATTTGGTTGCCTAGGGAACAAGTATGACTTGAGGACTCGTATCCAAATCGGGTATCCTTTTCCTTTGTATGTTGTTCCCTCGGGTATTTCATATGATCTGCTTACCTTGCTCTAGGGTGGTTTGCTTCACCTTTCCAAATTCTGACAGGGTTTTGCTCATATCCCAAATCCTTATGCTGACGTTAATTCTTTCATATCAGCGGAGATATCCAAGGGATCCGAGCATAAATTCCCTTTTGTCAGGAAAACTTTTTACTCTTCCATGGGGTTGCTCAAACAAATGCATGTCTTCCGGTTTGAAACAACGCTGAGAATCATGGCCATTCTCTTGACGGGACCTGACTGCTCGTAGGTGGTGCTGACTTATCTTGATCTGTTTCTTTCGCTCGAGCAGGAGATACATACCAAATATTCGACTGCCTTCTGTTGTGAGCAATACAAAGGGTATGGACTTATAGCTATAGCATACCTAGAACATTAGCATCCTAAGACTAGCTTGACAGGGGTGCTGGCGGGAAAATACTTTTCATGACAGGCAGTCCAGGTACTCGGATTCACCGGTGAGTATACCTGGTCTGAACCGATGGTTCAGCTTACCCATGTGGTCAGTATACCCATCTGTGGTAATAGGTTGCGAGATGATTTATCACCGTTGCTAAAGTCAAACTACGAAGGTTGCAAAGGAATCTTGGATCTGACAGAACAGACTTGGATATTCACACTAACCATTCTTGGCAGGTGCCATGGGGCAAACGGGTCGGTGGGATGTGAAGTCCTTGTAGATGAGAGTAGGCCTATGAGGGTATCCCTTTTGTGCATCCACATGGAATCATGGCCTCCAACTGACTTGGGTATCTTGACCCTTATGGTTACGCAAAAATCATCATACATGTGCTGTCAGTCTTATCCTTTGACGGTCATCATTTTCTTTGTCAGGGGACCATACTGAAATAGCTTGGCCACACATGTCCTTGATTCTTTGTACGACCCTGGAGAGGGTTAGTGCCATATTTTCGTCATTATTCCTTGTGCTTGTTTTCTGACCTGGGTCTGTACACATATAACATGTACTCGGGGCATGTAGCAGTACAGAGCTCATTGTTGCGGCCAATCATACAAGAGGGTGAAAAGAGTTCATGAGATCTCCTTGTCTGGTGCAGGAATAATGACCTTGGTGACCATTGTCAAGACTATTGATTCTGCGTTGTTTGCTTCAAAACTTGTCGATCCTTGCATTACATGAGATATATCTCTGGTTATCTTCATTGGGCATGACACATGGGGTCGTTGGATCCTTACCTTTGACTGAAACTATACCATTGATCTTTCACCTAAGTTGTCTTTCTGCGGCTACGAAGGCACGCCGACGACGCTCCCCCACCACATCAGCACCGTGCATCCCATGCCCGTGCACAGGGTCCAATGCGGCAAGATGCTCCAACTGCAAGTGCTAGTGTCAGAGCAGTGGCGCTTGCTGTTCGCGGAGGAGGACAACCATGTTTTTTTCATGGTCGACAGCGTGCTCGACATCGGCATGACTATCGCCATGCCAGTCATCTGCATCGGAGCGGGGGCATCCCCACCGCCACACTACATGGTCAAGGTGTGGGTGAACGGCGCGCCTGGGGAGCCCAAACGCAGGACCGACCCCGTCAAGGTGGAAATCATGGTGACAAGCAGCAAGGAGGCCAGCACCGTAGCCGTGCAGGAGCTGGTCTTCTTCACAGTGCCGCCCAAGCTGCTGGCCAGGCTGGGTTGTCGAGGACGGTGTCCCTCCACATTCAGATGGACAAGCTCACCGAAATGATTCTACATTGCCTTCTATTTATCTTAGTAATATGCTGATATTGGGTTTAGCTCGGCCTACTTTAGCTTAAGAGATGGTGCATTTGGTGGCGATGCAACAATTACTTCGACATTAGATCAGTAGTTAAAGTAATTTCCAATAGTCAAAGGGATATTTTGTGTTTGTTGGATATAAAGATCCTTTGGGTAAGGAGTATAAGATGCTTATATGCTTGTTTTTTGAGGAAGTGTTGCATACTTCTGCGAGTTGACGCGACACGTCAAAGTAGTACTACTACTAGTAGTACTCACGCGACTGTGCACCAGGCAGGTGAAGCTCGTGTCGTGTTGGTGCCATGTGTGGCCCCGCACATTAACCAAAGCCTCGCGCCTTGGTCCTAGCCTCTGCGTTTTAAACTTCTCAATCTCAGGGCCAAGGAGCAACGTGAACCTATGATAGAGCCAATCAAATGGTTGAGAACACTACAATTCGTAGCTACAGATGCGTGTGTGAGAGAGGACGAGTGCATGCGTGCACCTCTTCTCTTCGTGCACAACGTACTAAATGCAGAGTACAAGTGTATGTGGGTGGCATCATCATAAAGAGATAGAGATGGTGCATGCGACAAGTCTCGAGAGACAAGGTGTGTGCATGGCAAAGAGGGAGTGAGATGATATGTGTCGATGTAATGCGTGTGAAAAAATGACTGGTCTATAGCTCGCCACGAGGCTATTCCTGGCAAACGACCCAATAATCATAAGATATGTATCTGATAGTGCCAGTTATTGCACGTACAAAGCAGTAGAAAAAGAAGTTCCGCGGCATATTACAAAACTGGTACACCACGCCCCTACAAACTGCCACTCGAGCATTCGCAACTGCCATGGTCTGCTCCTATGTGCAATCTTCATTTTTTGAAGGGATCTACTATAAAAGGCCAGGCTTTTGGCGCGCGGTAGATGGGGGAGCTTGGCCTGTCGGTTTGCTACTACTCACATGCGGTCGAACATAAGTGATGTACCAAGCCGATGCGAATCGCTTTGGTGAGTGGTGGGCCGGACATACCGTCTGTTCATGCTAAGCGGAGGGCCCGACCAATCGTGTGTTGGTGTTACTGCTTACATGCGGTCGCAGGTGTCAGTGCTGCACCAAGCCGATGTGCGTCCCTTCGGTAAGCGACGGGCCGGACTGACCATGTGTTGCATCGATGCCAGCGCGATGCGCTGTAAGTTTAGCCTAACTTAATTTGTAAAGGGAAATATTTGCTTTGCCTTGTTAACGAGATCGGTCACTAGAGATCCTCATTAAATATGTTTCTCGGACGCGTACGTGGGCCCGCGTTCTCAAAGGCCATCGTGGCAGAGCCAGACGCCGGCAACCTCTCGGAGCAAAAAATGAGTAGCCCGCTACTAGTTATTTCTATAATCAGTTTAGAAATTCTGAATTTCACGTGTGACGTGATATTAGTCGTTCATTGATGTTGATCCAATGGTCTAAGTGCCTCAAAATTGTTGGGATTCACGTCTATAGTAACCTCATTGTACCCAACAGTGTCTACGTTCTTCTGGAAGCATCCGCATGTCTGTGTGATCAATCCACACAAGAAGCTGGCAAACAACGCCTCCACATGTGCCAAGTGGCTTCATTGAGCTCCCCCATCATTTTATTCATAAATATATTGACTGAAAAAGAGGGACATCTCCCGAAACTAAAATTTGCTCATATTTTGTTTCCTACTTGCTTTGCACGTACCGGAAGAGCAAGTATAATAAGTTACAGTCAGCAGGCTATAATGATTAAACAACTATATTTGTATTCAGTTGGATGAGAGAGAAGAGGAGAGAGAATCGAAGCGGGCTGTAGATTAACAGCCAACTACAACACGGACTCCAAGAAACATTGTGAGAGTGTAAAGTGGGCCATGCGTTAATAAAGTAGTACTGCTTAGCAACTAGCGATACTATACATGTTGGCTATTAGGTTGACTATATATGACATGGCAACTCCATATAGCCGGTTGTTGGCTATACTATCAGTGCCACGTCTTCTAACAAGTCTTTCAACAAGCGTCAAATTATCACGAGGGCTAACTCTCTTTAGAGAGATGTGCTCCACAGTGTACCCGCATGTGTGTGTGAGGGAGGCAGTGCGTGCGTGCGTGCACCTCTTCTCTTCATACATGTCGTCCACGGCTCCACCTAGTGGGTGTGTTAGAGAGAGAGAGAGAGGGAGATGGTGTGTCCGACATGCCTATATACATATGTTTCTGTCAAAGAGAGGCCTGAATACATAGTATATGTATGTGGAGGGGGCGATATACGAGAAGAGAGGGGGAGTGTCATGGGAAACCCCAGCCACCTATGGGGCCATGAGCCCCTTTTTGGTTTGGCAGGAGGAATGAGCATATTGCACAAAGAGCGGAGAATGTCGGGCATTATGATAGGGATCACACAGGCAATTTTACCCACGTTCAGGCTGCCGCGAGGCGTTAAACCCTACTCCTCCTTTGGTTGATTTATGGTGGAAACCGCAGTGCTCTTGCCCGACAGGGTTGCCTCGGGGTGAGAGCATCTACGCGCGTATGAGTGTATGGGGGTCCGGATCCTTTCTATGGTTGCCATTGGCCTCCTTTTATAGATAAAGGGGTCACCACAGTGGCAAATCGGTCATTATGCACTAACTAGATAGCAAATAGAGCTATCATACCTAACTCTGCAGACAGGGCAGAGCACATTAAATGCGCCGCTTAGTGTCACATCACGGCCTGCCCGGCAAGTCTTGTCGGGCTGATCGGCCACCTTCTCTCCTGTCTGCATGACACGTCGCTGAACGAGTGTCATTTGGAGGTGTTTTCCGTAGGAAGTGGCTGCCATGTGGCGAGAAACAGCCACTTAGACACTCGGGGGCTTGACACCGCAACAATCGATGATTTGCGTTGTTGTGGGTGGAGCGGTGGAGCCTTGGCAGGGTGGTTTGCCTTCATTGTGCCAGGCAGGCCTGCCGAGACAGTCTTGATGCTTGCTCTTAGGGCCACCTCGACCTCACCAGGATTGCTTGCCCAGCAAGCGAGGTTTTCCCTTAATGGTATCTTGCTTTCTTTGGCTTGACTTGGTCCTCTTGATATGCACTCTGATTTCTCAAGAGCTGATCTCTTGTGCTTGGCCTTGTCTCGGTCATTGCAACTATGTTATTTTAGGCCTGTGCATGGTCTGGGCAATAGACCCGAGGTGTGTTGCACCGAAAGGAGCCACCGAGCCTGGCCCGAACGCGCTGTCGGGCGTCATCGGGGCAGGCCCTAACCAATGCATAGGTAGGAGGGTAGTAACTGCTTGTCTTTGAGATCTTCTTTGCTTCTTCATTAACCTATGCCCGGGGTGAAAGGATTGAGAAGAGGTGTGTAGGAGGGGGGCTGATTAGACCCTCAACAAGTAAAGGTAGCAGTTTTTAAGTTTTTCAAGTTGAGGTAGGAAATTAGCACAATTTCAAGCATTCACAATACAATTCAAGCAAGCATGCAAAGAGTATATGAGCAGGGGAAAGTAAAGCATGCAACTTGCAAGAAAGTAAAGGGATAGGATTGGAGTGCGCAAACGCAATTGTAGACACGGAGATTTTTGGTGTGGTTCCGATAGGTGGTGCTATCGTACATCCATGTTGGTGGAGACTTCAACCCACAAAGGGTAATGGTTGCGCGAGTCCACGGAGGTCTCCACCCACAAAGGGTCCACGAAGAAGCAACCTTGTCTATCCTACCATGGCCATCGCCCACAAACGACTTGCCTCACTCGAGTAGATCTCACGAATTAGGCGATCTCCTTGCCCTTACAAACTCCTTGGTTCAACTCCACAATCTTGGCGGAGGCTCCCAAGTGACACTTGACCAATCTAGGAGACACCACTCTCCAAAAGGTAATAGATGGTGTGTTGATGATGAACTCCTTGCTCTTTTGCTTCAAATGATAGTCTTCCCAACACTCAACTCTCTCTCACAGATTTGGCTATGGTGGAAAGATGATTTGAGCGGAAAGCAACTTGGGGAAGGCTAGAGAATAAGATTCTTGTGGTTGGATTGGAATGTCTTGGTCTCAACACATGAGTAGGTGGTTCTCTCCCAGAAAATGAATGCTGGAAGTGTAGGCACGTTTTGATGGCTTTCCTCGCGAATGAAGAATGGGTGGAGGGGTATATATAGCCTCCACACAAAATCTAGCTGTTACACACAGATTCCCAAACTCGGTGAGACCGAATAGTGAAACTCGGTCAGACCGATGCAATTCAAAATGTGAATGTTAGAGTTTTCGGTGGGACCGACAAGATCAACTTGGTGGGACCGATGTGCTCGGGTTAGGGTAAAACCTCAACTCGGTTTGACCGATTACACAAACTCGGTGAGACCGATTTTGGTAATAGGCAAACAGAGAGTTGGTCAAGCAAACTCGGTTGGACCGATTGCATATTTTGGAGGGACCAAAATTATTGCAATAGTAGCAGAGAGTTTGCAAGCCCATCTTGGTGAGACCGAGATCCCATTGGTGAGACCAAACTGATTAGGGTTTGTGGCAGTGGCTATGTCAAATGAACGCGGTGGCGCCCGATAGATCAAATCGGTGGGGCCGAGTTTGTCTTTAGGTTTAGGACATATGTGGATCTGAGAAAGTGGTTGAGGGCTTTGGAGCATATCGCTAAGCCCTTTGAGCAAGCAAGCCATTAAGCAACACCTCATCCCCTTTTAATAGTATTGGCTTACCTATGGACTCAATGTGATCTTGGACCATTAAAATGAAAATGTAGAGTCTTGAGTTTTTGCCAATGTTTGTCCTTAGCATCTAGAAGGGGTTCCACATCCTCTTGTCCATGCCACTCCAATGTTGAATTATCTGAAATATACTAGATGAAAATATTAGTCCAACAAGAGATATGTTGACTTTAATTACCAAAATCACCCAGGGAGCACTTGTGCTTTCAATCTCCCCTTTTTTGGTAATTGATGACAACATACATCAAAGCTTTAGATAAGGATATAAGGAAATAGCAAGTAAAGCTTTGGAAAGACATGTAACATTCATACACGCCCCCTACATGTATGCAATCATGTGATTATGGAATATGATAGCATGAGAATGCATAAGCATGGCAGAGCAAGCAATGAGTTACATGTATCTTGGCTATATGCATTAGAGCAAATGGTGTAGATACCGGGAATATACCTCATGTTCATGAGTCCTTCTTGCAAACAATATATACTTCAGCAAGAGATCCTCATGGACATGAGTGTGATGCATATACTTACCTTGTGGTCTTGAGCTAACTTTGGAAGAGATGAACCTGAGTAAACAAGGTTAGATAACACAAGAACATCAACTAGACAGAGCAAGAACGAGAGACCACAAGAGTAACAAGACTGGGATGACATGTAGAGAGTGAGCACTTAGTACTCTAGCTGGTTATAGACATGTCCCCAAAGAGTAAAGATATGCGATGAATTCGAGCAAATTTTCTTCCATTGGAGCTGAGCTTTCTCTCCCCTCGAATATGATATTGGGTAATGGGAGAAGATTGGGAAAGAAAATTAGAGAAGACAAGAAAATCAAAGCAAAATAAACATAACACATACTAACATGTCTTTCCCCTCTTGAAGACATGAAACATCTCTCCTCTTATGAATAAGAAGCATCACGAGAAGCTTTAGGTGGCATTCTCTCTTGTGTGATAAGATTTGATGTGCTGTCTGTCCCCCCCCTTTGACATCAATTTCCAAGAAGGGGTCTTCTAGAGAATGAGTCAAGTGGGTTTGGTCCTTGAGTCACATTACAAAGTTACATGTAATATAGGATGCTAGTAGAGGACAGGAAGCATTTAGTGGAGCTGGAACAAATATGCAGGATGCAAATGACAAAGTGTTTTTCTCATCATTGAAATCGGTAACACCGAGTTGTTATCTTCGGTCCCCGAAGTGGTTCAGATTAACCGAAAGAAACAAACAAGTGAGGCCGAGTTCAACCCAACAAGAACAACAACAAAGCCTTTAGTCCCAAACAAGTTGGGGTAGTCTAGAGGTGAAATGCATAAGATCTCGCAACCAACTCATGGCTCTGGCGCATGGATAGCAAGCTTCCATGCACCCCTGTCCATAGCTAGCTCTTTGTCGATACTCCAATCCTTCAGGTCTCTCTTAACGGACTCCTCCCATGTCAAATTCGGTCGACCCCGCCCTCTCTTGACATTCCCCACACGCTTTAGCCGTCCGATATGCACTGGAGCTTCTGGAGGCCTGCGCTGAATATGCCCAAACCATCTCAAACGATGTTGGACAAGCTTCTCCTCAATTGGTGCTACCCCAACTCTATCTCGTATATCATCATTCCGGACTCGATCCTTCCTCGTGTGGCCACACATCCATCTCAACATACGCATCTCCGCCAACCCAGAGGGAAAAAATTGTCACCTTAGCTCACTTAGGCAAATAAGATCTCACAAAGATTTGCAAGGAATTAACGGAAGCATTTGCAATGAATTGGATGTAGGGAAATGCAGAAAATAACAGAGAAAAGAAAAGAAGTCTAGATGAAGTTTTTTTTGAAAAGGGGAAATGCATGGAAGAAGCCAATGCAAGAACACAGAGAAACAAAAGAGAACTTCATCTAGAATTGGTCGGTGACAAAGTTACTTATGTTAGAGTATATTGACTTAGGAGTCAAGTGAAGTCACTTGATCATAGGTCATACTCATCGTTTAAGCTCAAAATGGGGTTGCCATTTTTCGTTTAAGCATTTTGATGTATTCCCATCTTGTTGAGTTGCTTTGACCCATGTCTTGGCGTAAAGCTTCTCTAAGATGGAATGACATACCTTAGTGGTGGTGATCTTGATCATGTAGTTGAACTTGTGTGGGATGCTCAAGGTTGATGTAGCTCATCAAGAGTTGGGAGCACCACTTGTAATTTGATTTCATCTACCTACATGGGTTAGTCTTGCAAGTAAGAGCACTTGTGTATCCAAAATAACAATCATGAAATTTGATATAAAGAAATTATCAATGGATATATTGAAAGAATTCGTGCTTCCTTGTCTTCAACCACCATATTGTAGAGACTTGGAGATGAGATTTCTTAGGATGTGATTGAGTTGCAATCTCATAGAGTTGGGCTTATCCAAGTACCTACAAGGGTTAGATAGCATGCAAGAGTACAAGAGTATCCAAGACATATGATCATCATCATAAGAGAAATATGAAGGATTAGTTAACGAAATGCTCATGCCATGCATGCATCCAAATGGAGTTACTACTCCAAGTTTGAGGCATAAATGATGTTCAATTCACCTCTCAAACGGTAGAACACTTTCTCATCAAGCGGTTTGGTGAATATATCCGCCAATTTCTTATCAGTACGAACATGCTTAAGTTTGATATCTCCCTTAACAACATGACCTCGAATGAAATGATGACAAACTTCAATATTCTTAGTTCGAGAATGTTGCATGGGATTATGTGCAATCTTAATAGCACTCTCATTGTCACAAAGCAATGGAACATGTTTTACATATATCTCAAAATCTTTAAGAGGTTGGGTCATCGAAAGTAATTGAGCACAACATGAACTGCGACAATGTATTCTGCTTCGGCGGTGGACAAGGATACCGAGTTTTGTTTCTTGGAGGACCAAGACACAAGAGATCTACCAAGAAATTGACAAGTACCCAAAGTGGAGTTTCTATCAACCTTGTCACCGGCATAGTCCGATTCGGAGTAGCCAAGAAGATCAAAAGAAGACCTCTTAGGATACCAAATGCCAAAGTTTGGTGTATGAATTAAGTATCTCACTATCCTTTTACAGCCTTAAGATGACATTCTTTGGGGCTGCTTGATATCATGCACACATGCACACACTTAGGATAATATCGGGACGGGAGGCACATAGATATAACAATGAACCAATCATAGAATGGTAAACCTTTTGGTCAACCAGTTCGCCATCCTTTGTCAAGTCAAGATGTCCACAATAGGCATGGGGGTACTCATACCTTTGCATTCTTCCATGTTGAACTTCTTGAATAAGTCCTTGGTGTACTTGGTTTGAGAGATAATGGTTCCCTCCTTAGTTTGCTTGATTTGCAAACCAAGAAAGAATTTGAGTTCACTCATCATAGACATCTCAAACTTCTCCGACATTAGCTTTCCAAACTTTTCACTATAATGAGGGTTAGTTGAACCAAATATGATATCATCAACATAAATTTGGCACACAAATAATTCTTCATTAACCCTTTTAGTAAAGAATGTAGAATCGAATTTACCAATTTCAAAGCCTTTTTAAATAAGAAACTTAGTAAAGCATTTATACCATGCTTGAGGAGCTTGTTTAAGACCATAAAGAGCTTTGTGAAGTTTGTAAACATGGTTGGGTTTCTTAGGATTAACAAAGCCGGGAGGTTGTTTAACATAAACTTCCTCCTCAATTTCACCATTAAGAAAGAACTTTTGATGTCCATTTGATATAAGGTGATGTCATGATGATTGGCATAAGCAAGTAAGATGCGAATGGACTCAAGTCTAGCGACGGGGCATATGTCTCACCATAGTCCATACCTTCGATTTGGGTGTAGCCTTGAGCGACGAGATGAGCCTTGTTGCGTACAACTTTTCCATCTTCATCTTGCTTGTTCTGAAACACCCATTTGGTTCCAATGACATTGTGCTTCTCATCGGGCTTTTCAACCAACTTGCACACTTGGTTCCTCTCAAAGTTGTGTAGCCACTGGTACGCGTCAATACTATACAAACAATTTTTAACCCCTTTCCGTGACGGCATATGGAACCGTCGCCAAGTGAATGTGGGCGATAGGGTGGGTCCTTCCCACGTGATCCAGAATCCGTCGAGGATATGCCCTCCTGGCACACAAGCTTGGCAAAATGAGGTTGTGGCGACCGGTAAGCAATCAAATATGGTTATACATATACAGTAGTGCTAAAAAATACAATTATACAGGCAAAATTGTTTCCCGTCGTAAGTACATTCCACACAGTCAGTCCCCGCTAAACGTTTTCGTTCATATATACATCCCACACAGTCGCTCTAAGGAAAACATTTTCATTCGCAGGTACATCACACACAATTTTCCCCGTTAAATCATTTGTGATAGCATTGACATCGCACACAATATTATCAATTTTATCATTTGTATTATTGAATGCATTACACATGGTGCATAGAAGAAATTGTGTGGCAAAGGTTGTCCATCATACACAGTTTTTATGCGGTAAACATTTGCGGAAGGTGGCCTAACGCAAACACTTTGGAAGAGAATGTCGTGTGTGATTGTTCATCGATATAACACGGTTTATTCCTAGAAACTGTGTGCGTTGCCTTAGGTCATCGCCCATGGTATTTTCTCAATAACCATTTGCAATAGCAAAAATCAATTAGCTGGCTAATTGCCCCATTAATAATAATCCATTTATTAATCTAATCGACATTCATATTAAACACATAATATATTTCATTCCCATATTAAGGAAGCAGGATTTCATAATTGAAATACATCGGAGTACAACATGATATAGCTTCAACACTCAGCTACCCCATTACACAACTACACCAACACCAAGTTTCACATGCAACATCTAGAACCTTTCAAAATTAGCACTACTAGGGAAAAGCCTAGCAGCAGCGCGGGTTTTAGTCCTATCAGTAGCGCGGGACGATGTGCTACTGATAAGGCGCTGCAGCTAACGAATAGCAGTAGCACCCGTCGTCCCATGCTACTCCTATACATGAATAGCTATAGCGCGCTTTAGAGAAGAGCGCTGCTGATATTATCTGTAGCGCTTTTTATAAGGAACCGCTACTGGTAAGGCGACGCTACTGCTAATTTTTTTTCCCTCGCTACTACTAGTTTTATTAGTTTTTTTCTCCATATTTGTTTTGTATTTGAATAGGATTTATACAATAATCTTTAGCATATCATACACATACAAATGTAATCATAGCATATACATACAATTAGTCTCATCAAATCATGTCATCATCATAATCATCATCCAACACAAAGTGGTCTCTCGTCATCATCTCGAAAATAGCGATACAAGTCTCGATTACTTGCAAATACATCGTCATCCATCTAAACAATGATATACGCGAGAAGAGCTATCACTTTGAGTACATGAGTTCGTATCCCTCTCTCGCATTAGCGTGAACCTAAACTAACTACTGCCTGTCGCTCGGAAACCGGAAACCGGTACACCTAGGCCTGACACTCCGACCACTCGTCGTATATATACTCCTGGTGTAGCACTTCTTCACCATCGATGATCTATGCACCTGCATCGTCACATGAGTCGATTATATGCAACATATATAGTTTAGCAACAGAAAGAGACAGACTTGGCAAAAATAGAAACAACATATCATAAGCATAAATAACAAAGTTCATCGTACCCAAAATACCCTAACTAGAGTGATCTTTGCTAGTCGAGGAGGAGGACGGTTTAATTACATCACAAATAAAGTTTCACCGTGCATAACTCAAAGTTTTGTCATACAGAAAGTATGGACTAAACGGACACATTGTCATATATCGACAATCACTCCACCATGTCGTGCCATCCATCCATGTCTGGGAGATAGTCCCCGAGCTTAGTGAAAGGCTTTATGTCGAGGCGCTGAGAGGCTACCCATGTTCGGACGTCTTCCCGCGACATTTGTCCTTCTCCGTAGAACATCCCTGTTTTTCCGACGACCTCCTTCATGATGATTTGGGCAAGTTCACGCTGGATGTGATATAACTCAGCTCGAAGTCGATGATCCTCGATATATCCTATGTCCTTTGCCCATTGCAGAATATGGGCATCGCCGGATCTAGGTGACATGTGATCCCGTATGTACTCCAACATGTGGTGTAGTACATAGAATCCATCATTAATAGAATCACTCGATTGCTGGATGCAGCAGAAGTCGGTCTTATGGCTGAAGGCGACCCTGCCGCCCCTTCTCTTCTTGTCCTTGACCTCTCCACCCCGTGCTTGGTAGTAAAACATAGCACTGTCAAGAACATCCTTGATGTGGGTGTAATCCTTTTTGTGAATGTTCTTCGACGAGTCCAAGTAAAGAGCGTGGGAGTATCGGGGGTAGAGGATGATGAGGACGGCGCGCTCGCTGCTGCGCAAAATAAGTACACCTCAAATTAATTAGCCTCCACTGTGCAAATGAATGATTGAAATCGAAGGAAGGATAGCAGTGTGGATGACTTACACGGGATGATAAGGCACGAGAATCGCCTCCTTGTCCTTATTGGCGAGCATGAAACTGACGATGTAATCCCTCGCGTATTCATCGTGCTTTGCGCAGGCTCGCAAGAAGCCCTCGTGCATGTAGTACGGGTTAGCGACACATATATGAGGTATCTTCTCAACCCTGATGACGTAGTTCATGTGCAAGGCATAAAGGCGGACAAACGTAAAATCCAGCTTCTTCACGTGAAACATGTCGAATATGTAATCGAATCGAAGGAAGAACTTATCCGCGGGGAAGCAGCCGACGTACGACATTTGCCGCGGAATGTTAACCATGTAGAGTGGGTATCCTGGATCTTTCGAGGCGATGAGGCCTTTCTCTATCCGCGGCACATCGTCATTAAGTCTACTTAGATCGCCGAATCTGGCCGGTAGCGCTGTTGCAGGTAGGATTGGTTGACCAGGGATATGCCATTTATCTGCATCGAGTATATCGATACGGTCCTGAAGCCGAGGCTGCTAAGGTGGCTGGATCATAGAATCAGCTTTTTTGCCTTTCCTCGCTCTCTTCCTAGACTTCTTTACTACCGGAAGGTCGTCCACAATACGTTCAGCCTCTGGAGATGGCAATTCAGGCACCGACTCATGACGCTCAAACCCTAAGTAGGCACCAATATAGACATACTATTGAGTGCCATCGTCATCCTCATCCTCATCCATGGCGACATCATCAGCGACTAATGGAGCCTCGTCCTTACCCCGTCCGCTATAACCCAACCCGACACCCGACGTTAATTGGATAGATGGGGTGTTGATGTTCATACCTTGCTGAGGCTGCGTGCTCGTGGGTGTGCTCCCGTCCGCCTCCAGACGAAGCAGACTCTTTGTCCACAGCAGGACCCACCCATTGCAACAATCACCAAGCCGCCGCAGGGTCCCGTCGTCATCCCCCACTACTATCAGAGAAGGCAAATTCTCGTGGCCCAGTTTGACATTGGCCACGGAAGCCTTGAAGATGTTCGGGGGATCGGCCGACTGTGGAACAATGGTTCCTTTGGCTCCATTATCGTCGCCTTCCCCATGTCCACCTTCTGGTCACCGATGGTGTACAATATGGTGCACGGGGTTTTGTTGTCCTGCAAAGAAAAGTCTGCGACGTGAGACATCCGAAAGGCAATGAAAAGGGGAGATTATACATTTATTGAAGGGGGCCGGTGTGACAGATACCATGAGGGCGTCAAGCTCAACCAAAGATGAAGCACCGCCAAGCATGTCCGATGCCGGAGCTGGTGCGGGATTCAATGCGGGAGCGGGTGCGGGAGTCGGTGCGGGGGCCGGTGCGGGAGCAGGGGCTTGTGCAACGCTAGTCGAGCTGCTCCCCAAGAAGTCATCAAGGGGAAAGTCTACTGCAATTTTTTCTGGATTTTGCTTGGTCCAAGTGAAAACGGCCGAAACCAAGGAAGTAGATATATCTGCAACCACCTGTTTTGCGGCAGCTACCGTTGGTGCAACTGTCTGAGATGATTTCTTCTCAACCGCAATCTCAACCTTCTTGTCGATGTTTTCTTCAGTTAACCTCCATCTTTCCTTTCTCTCCTCCGTGGTCTCACGGTAGTACTTCTTCCACGTGGCGCCATCTCTGACACCGTGCACACGTCCATACGATGGTCGAGTATCCACTAGGAGTCGTTTCAATATGTTCAACGCCCGGTTGAATGGAGTGTCCCACTTGGGCCTCGCCAATGGCTCAGACGGTGAGTCGCTTTTGGCCGCAATCCTGTGCTGCTCTCTCTACAAAAGGCACAATGATTGTTTACAAATATTACTAACATGTGCAGTCAAATTGATCAGAAACCAAAATTACCAGCAGTCTCATGAACTCCGTCGTGACCGGTTTGTCTCGTAAACGTTCTTCACTGGGTCCCAACGGTGCCGGGCCCTGAGGACGTCACGCTCCTGCGGGACGGTGAACTCCGCTAAGGAGTCTGGGATGCCCAGACTTGTGGCTTCCTCGTCCTCCTTGGCCCATTTGGACCTCTTTCCGCCGTAAGCACGGCTTCCGAGGTGGTGGCTCCCAATGTTCCTCTCTTGAAGCCCCTTCATGTACTTAGACTTTTTTTTGGGCAGCTTCAGCCTCGCAAGCCTCCTTGTATATTTGAAACTGCTCTACCGTGATTGTTGGATTATCCTTTACAATCTCGGAGTAGGGTTCCTTGTCGATGATCCTTGCTTTCACCCTTGTTTTCTAGGCGACCAACGCGTCGCTAAACTTGGTCATGGCGTGTTTGTTTATCTTCTTCATTGTCGGGTCCTTATCTGGATCTTCATAATCCTTTTCATTCCGGCCTGGGAACAAGAATATCTGGTGAAACTTCTTTAGGAGGGAGGGCCTCATATTATCTATCTTCTGTAGTTTCTCATCGTTGATGGTGGCGGTTGTCCGTACGATGCAGCCAATTTGATTGTCGTAGCACTTGCGTGCTTCCTCGGGCGCCTTTGGCTCAAAATTGTCGTCATGCACCTCCGTGACCACCATTCTAGTAGTCCTGAGTTTGTAGGAAGATGTTGCCTCTTTGCTTTTGGTTCTACACCGGCTCCGCTACCCGAGGCAGCGCCGGTCTCAGTCTCAGCGCCGATCTCGATGCCAGTTTGAGTCTCAGTGCCGATCTTAGTCTCAGCACCGGTCTACGTGTCGGCTCAGTCCCCGATGCCACTAGTGGGCCTAGCAACAACATCTGTTGATCATCGGCAAGGCTCAAAAATTCGTATGTCGCCCAGTAGACGTCGTCGCAATCACTAGAACCCTGTCCTTCATCGTTGCTAGCCATGTTTCCTATGATTAAATCTAGTCAACTAATTCTAGACCTAATAAAATGAATAATGACATAAAAAAGGCCTATTGTTTTGCAGGAACGTTGACTCCTTCCTGGTGCGGCAAATCCCGGGCACTCAATATGTCCTAGTTTGTAGCACAAGTCATGCCGAAATTCACGGAAAATTTCGGCATGACCTTTGCTAAAAAGTGGAAAAATCGAGAACCTGAAATTTGCCGAAACAGAAATGAATCAACATTCCGGCAAAACATAGGCCACTCAGCTTCATTCCCTAGAAATAGTGTTCAAATATCCCTCTTCGACACTGCAACACATGTCCAAATATACACGAGCAACCACATGTCCAAATTTCACAAGCTAATTCAAAAACAAAGTGTAGAAGAAAATTCGTTTAACTACTAATAGAACAAAATTCAGTTAACTTTAGTGCCCTGTAATGATGAAAGGAAAAAAATTCAGTTACCTACTAATTTCATTCATTTAGGTTATTCATTTAACTTCACCTAGTTAACCTACTGTACCACTACTACTTGTAGCACTACTAACCTAATTAACCTAGCAAAACTCTACTGCCCAAACTGAAAAACATCTAATTAACATCTACTAGTACCACTACCGCCCTAACCTAATTAACATCTAGTAGTATCAATATATACTATACAAGCAGCATCTACCCTAATTAAACCCTACAGCCCTAACTAACTTTTGTTGTAAACCAAATTTTTTGCTCTAAACTAATTTTTGCTCTAACATCTACTACTTAACACCCTTTGCTCTAAACTAAATTTTTTTGCTATAAACAAACTTTTGCTCTACTAATTTTTGCTCTAAAATGCAAAGAGAGAGGAGTGGAGGGAGGGGTGGGGGACTTACAGAGAGGGGAGAGACGGTGGTGGGGAGGTGCTCGGCGACGGAGGCAGGGGCGGAGAGGGCGGGCTCGGGCACGGGCAACGACGGTCCTGGGTGGGCTCGGGCAGCAGTGAGGTGGAGGGCGGCGACGGTAAAGTCGAGGGCGGCCTCGGGCGGCGGCGGTGAGGCTGAGGGCGGCCTCGGGCGACAGCGGTGAGGATGACGGCGGCCTTGGGGGGAGACGGTGAGGTTGCGGGTGTCCACGCCGGCAGGAGATGGCGGCGAAGTGGGGTGATAGCGAATTGGGAATACGGCGGCGAGGGCGAGGGATTTGGGGAAGAAGTGGTGGCCGGAGGGGGGGGGGGGGAACCGCTGTTTAAGTGAAACTTAACGGTAGCGCGTTTTGAAAACGTGATATAGCTAAGTTAGCTACAACGCTTTTCCTGAAACTCGCTACTGCTATTCCTTTCTCCTTTTTCCCTTTTTTCATTTATTTTTCTTTACATTTTATTTTTTTTCCTTTCTCCTTTTTCTATTTCTTTCATTTTCATTTACTTTTCTACTTGTTTTCATTTCATTTTATTTTCATTAGTAGTAGCGCCTTACACATAAATGCGCTGCTACAACAAAGTTAGTGGTAGCGCTGTTTCTAAAAGAGTGCTACTACTATGTGTAGCCGATCGGCTTAGAGGTGGGAATTTTTGTACTAGCGCTTTTCCGGAGGGACGCGCTACTACTATATGTGTATCTGCAGCGCGATTTTCTCGAGCGCGCTGCTGCTATCTAGCAGTAATGCCCTTTTTTAACACGTGCTACTGCTAAAGTTCTGTGTATAGGCTTTTCCTTAGTAATGTAGCATCATAGACGGTACATAGACATATGCATCTCATCGAGAAAACTGCTGAAGCGGAATGCGAATATTGAGCCTTCACTGATGTTGAAGGTCTTTGCATCTTTAGGCTAGTGCCTGTGGATGATTGACCATCCATCCGTTGTCCTCTTCAGGAACACTTCAATATTGTACCATGGGTGTTTCATGAATACCATCCTCGCCTCCTGACCATACATGTGGTTTGAGAGGTAATCATCAGTGAACTATTTTGGAAAGGCCCGAAAAAAAGGATGTGCATAAATATCTTCTCTATATTGGAAATGGGGCAAAGGAATAAAAAAGACAAGGTATAATAGTTAGTACCATCCTGTAGTGAACTGATGTCTTCTTCATTGTGTACACAAAGATCTTGTTGTTTTTTGTTGCTAATTTCTTTATCCTAACAATCTTTCTGAGTTTCTTGACTTGACTGATATTCATGGACAACTCATTTTCCCATATGGAAAAAGGGTCGAACAGTGGTCAAAACATCTGACAGCAGGACCTACATGTTGATACATCTCCGTCGCATCTATAATTTTTGATTGTTCCATGCCAATATTCTACAAATTTCATATACTTTTGGCAACTTTTTCTATTATTTTTGGGACTAACATATTGATTCAGTGCCCAGTGCCAGTTCCCGTTTGTTGCATGTTTTATGTTTCGCAGAAACCCAATATCAAACGGAGTCCAAACGGGATAAAAACGGACGGAGATCATTTTTGAAATATTTATGATTTTTTGGAAGAAAAACCAACGCGAGACGGTGCCCGAGGGGGCCACGAGGCAGGGGGGCGCGCCCCATGGGGGCAGGCATGCCCCTGACCCTCATGGGCACCCTGTAAGGCGGTTTACCCTCTTCTTTTGCCGCAAGAAAGCTAATTTTTGGAGAAAAATCTGGGCGAAGGTTACAATCCAATTGGAGTTACAGATCTCTGGATATATAAGAAACGGTGAAAAGGCAGAATCAAAGAATGCAGAAACAGAGAGAGACGGAGAGACATATCCAATCTCGGAGGGGCTCTCGCGCCTCCCACGCCATGGAGACCATGGACCAGAGGGAAAACCCTTCTCCCATCTAGGGAGAAGGTCAAGGAAGAAGAAGAAGAAGGGGGGCTCTCTCCCCCTTGCTTCCGGTGGCGCCGGAACACTACCGGGGGCCATCATCATCATCGCGATCTACGCCAACACCTCCATCATCTTCACCAACATCTCCATCACCTTTCTCCCCACTATGCAGCGGTGTAACCCCTCTTTAACCCGCTGTAATCTCTACTTAAACATGGTGTTGAACGCTATATATTATTTCCCAATGATGTATGGCTATCTTATGATGTTTGAGTAGATCCATTTTGTCCTATGGTTAAATGATGATCGTGACTAGTTTGAGTTGCATGTTTTATTACTGGTGCAGTCCTATGATGCTCTTCGTGTCGCGCAAGCATGAGGGATTCCCGCTGTAGGGAGTTGCAGTACGTTCATGATTAGCTTATAGTGGGTTGCTTGAGTGACAGAAGCATAAACCCGAGTAAGGGGGTTGTGGCGTATGGGATAAAGGGGACTTGATGCTTTAATGCTATGGTTGGGTTTTACCTTAATGATCTTTAGTAGTTGCGGATGCTTGCTAGAGTTCCAATCATAAGTGCATAATATCCAAGAAGAGAAAGTATGTTAGCTTATGCCTCTCCCTCAAATAAAATTGCAATAGTGATCACCGGTCTAGTTATCGATTGCCTAGGGACAAGTAACTTTCTCGTGACAAAAAGCTCTCTACTAAAACTAACTTTATTGCTTCTTTATCTAAACAGACCCTACTTTTTATTTACGTGCTCTTTATTATCTTGCAAACCTATCCAACAATGCCTACAAAGTCTTTCAAGTTTCATACTTGTTCTAGGTAAAGCTAAGGTTAAGCGTGCGTAGAGTTGTATCGGTGGTCGATAGAACTTGAGGGAATATTTGTTCTAACTTCAGCTCCTCATTGGGTTCGACACTCTTACTTATTGAAGGAGGCTACAATTGATCCCCTACACTTGTGGGTTATCAAGACCTTTTTCTGGCACTGTTGCCGGGGAGTCATAGCGTGGGGTGAATATTCTCGTGTGTGCTTGTTTTCTTTATCACTAAGTAATTTTTATTTGCTGTTCTAAGTTGTTCTCTATCTTTAGTTATGGATATGGAACATGAAATACCAAACAAATTAGGTGTACTTGCTACTCATGGAGATGGGGAACCTCCTAAAACCCTCGATGCTGGTTATGTGAAAAATATTATGTACTACTTTGATAATCCTGAGAAAACCTCATTCAATTATGTTATGGGAGGCACGTTAGATCAACGTGAATACTATAGGGATTATTGCTTGACACAAAAAGGTAAACTTTTATGGGATCAGATTCATATGTTGCATTGGTATGCTCGGGAACTATGCTTAAGATATGATTATACTTGTTGCTCTAGGATGTTGGCTCCACACCTTCCCTTTTCATGCAAATTTAATGATAATAAAACCTTATCTTATTATTCTAATGGTATATATGATTACTATGATGTGGAACAAATAAAAGAATTTGTTGCTTTTATGGGTGCTTATGAGATTGAATCTTTGTTTAAAGAGTGTGAAAATCTTGATGATGCTGTTTACAGACCTAAAATTTTTTCTATACTTAAATATTGCTATGAGAATTATGAATATAATGTCGATGTTGATGCATTTATTGAGGAAGTCTCCGCTGTCCAAGAAGAGACTAATATTTTGCAGGAGTCTATGGAAGAAGAAACTGATGAAACTGTGAGCTCATTGGATGAAAAAGATGATGAGGAGAGCGAAGAACAAAAGGAGGAAGAGCGGATTAGCTACCCGTGGCCACCTTCTAATGAGAGTAACTCTTCAACTCATACATTGTTTAATTCCCTTCGTGCTTACTGAAGGATGATTGCTATGGTAATTGCTATGATCCCTTGAATTCTTTTGAAATATACCTTTTTGATGATGCTTGCTATGCTTATGGCCAAGATGCCAATATGAATTATGCTTATGGAGACGAACTTGCTATAGTTCCTTATGTTAAACATGAAATTGTTGCTATTGCACCCACACATGATAGTCCTATTATCTTTTTAAATTCTCCAAACTACACTATATCGGAGAAGTTTGTGCTTATTAAGGATTATATTGATGGTTGCGTTTTACTGCTACACATGATGATTTTGATATATATAATATGCATGTGATTTCTGCTCCTACTTGCAATTATTATGAGAGAGGAACTATATCTCCGCCTCTTTATGTTTCCAACACGATAGAATTGCATCAAACTGCATATACTATGCATTGGCCTTTACTTGGTGTGCATGAATTGTTCTTTTATGACATGCCGATGCATAGGAAGAGAGTTAGACTTCGTTGTTGCATGATATATGTTACTTTGTGCTCACTACTAAATTACTAATCATTGTTAATTAAAATTGGCTTTGATATACCTTGGGATCCAGGTGGATTCATCACTTGAGCACTATATGCCTAGCATAATGGCTTTAAAGAAAGTGCTGCCAGGGAGACAACCCGGAAGTTTTAGAGAGTCACCTTATTTCTGTTGAGTGCTTTTATTTAGTTTAAAAACAAAAAAATAAAGAGGGGAACCCAAAACTTTTCAAAAAGGAAAGTGAAAGTGAGAGAGACAAGCATTGTTGAAGTGGGAGAGCTCCTTGAACTTTGTTCATGCTCACGGAAACTTTGTGAAACTTGATTACAGAAACTTTTCAATAAAAAATAATTATCCCCTTGTACAATTCCATTGTATTATAGAAATAATGCGCTAAGGTTTGCCTTTAGGATGTTTACAATGCTTGTTGGTTTGTGCGGTGCAAGACAGAAACTTTGGCTGTAGTGCACGATTTTACATTTTTTACTAGAACGTCAAACGGTTCTGATTATTTTTGCACTGTCTTTCTATACAAATTTTTTATTTTTAATAATTTTGGTAGAATTGTTGGGGTAATACAAATAGGGCGAATCTTCAGATTGCTATAGACTATTCTTTGTTTTTGATGCATAGTTTGCTTGTTTTGTTGAAACTATCAATATCTATCAGTGGATTAAGCCATGGAAAAGTTATATTACAGTAGACACAATGAAAAAACAAAGTATGAATTGGTTTGCAACAGTACTTAGAGTAGTGATTTGCTTTATTATACTAACGGATCTTACCCAGTTTTCTGTTGAAGTTTTGTGTGGATGAAGTGTTTGATCGAGGAGGTCTCGATATGAGGAAAAGGAGGAGAGGCAAGAGCTCAAGCTTGGGGATGCCCAAGGCACCCCAAGTACATATTCAAGGAGACTCAAGCGTATAAGCTTGGGGATGCTCCGAAAGGCATCCCCTCTTTCTTCAACAAATATCGGTATGTTTTCGGATTCGTTTCGTTCATGCGATATGTGCAAGTCTTGGAGCATCTTTTGCATTTAGTTTTCACTTTTGTTTTATGCACCATGCTAGTATGATATAGTCCTTGGTTGATAGAATGCTCATTGCACTTCACTTAAATCTTGTGAGTATGGCTTTATAGAATGCTTCATGTGCTTCACTTATATCATTTGAAGTTTGCATTGCCTATTTCTCTTCACATAGAAAACCGCCATTTGTAGAATGCTCTTTTGCTTCACCTATATTTGTTAGAGCGTGGGAATATCTTTTGTAGAAAGAATTAAACTCTCTTGCTTCACTTATATCTATTTAGAGAGATGACAGGAATTGGTCATTCACATGGTTAGTCATAAAATCCTACATAAAACTTGTAGATCGCTGAATATGATATGTTTGATTCCTTGCAATAGTTTTGTGATATAAAGGTGGTGATATTAGAGTCATGCTAGTGGGCGACTATGGATTAGTAGAAATACTTGTGTTGAGGTTTGTGATTCCCGTAGCATGCACGTATGGTGAACCATTATGTGATGAAGTCGGAGCATGATTTTTTTATTGATTGTCTTCTTTATGAGTGGCAGTCGGGGATAAGCGATGGTATTTTCCTACCAATCTATCCCCCTAGGAGCATGCACATAGTACTTTTTTCCGATGACTAATAGATTTTGCAATAAGCGTGTGAGTTCTTTATGACTAATGTTGAGTCCATGGATTATACGCACTCTCACCCTTCCATCATTGCTAGCCTCTTCGGTACCGTGCATTGCCCTTTCTCACCTCGAGAGTTGGTGCAAACTTTGCCGGTGCATCCAAAGCCCGTGATACGATATGCTCTATCACACATAAGCCTCCTTATATCTTCCTCAAAACAGCCACCATACCTACCGATCATGGCATTTCCATAGCCATTCCGAGATATATTTCCATGCAACTTCCATCATCATCATATACATGACTTGAGCATTCATTGTCATATTGCTTTGCATGATCATAACATAGCTAGCATGATGTTTTTATGGCTTGTCCATTTTTTGATATCTTTGCTATGCTAGATCATTGCACATCCCGGTACACTGCCAGAGGCATTCATATAGAGTTATATCCTTGTTCTAGATATCGAGTTGTAATATTGAGTTTAAGTAAATAAAAGTGTGATGATCATCATTATTAGAGCATTGCTCCAGTGAGTAAAGGATGATGGAGACTATGATTGCCCCACAAGTCGGGTTGAGACTCCGGACTTCAAAAAAGGACCAAAGAAGCCCAAATAAAAAAAGGGGGCCAAAGAAGCCCACCAAAAAAAGAAAAAAAAAGGAGAAAATAAAAAATGAGAGAAAAAGAGAGAAGGGGCAATGCTACTATCCTTTTACCACACTTGTGCTTCAGAGTAGCACCATGTTCTTCATATAGAGAGTCTCTTGAGTTATCACTTTCATATACTAGTGGGAAATTTCATTATAGAACTTGGCTTGTATATTCTGATGATGGGCTTCCTCAAATGCCCGAGGTCTTCATGAGCAAGCAAGTTGGATGCACACCCACTTAGTTTCCAGTTTGAGCTTTCATACACTTATAGCTCTTAGTGCATCCGTTGCATGGCAATCCCTACTCCTCGCATTGGCATCATTTGATGGGCATCTCCATAGCCCATTGATTAGCCACGTTGATGTGATACTTTCTCCCTTTTTATCTTCTCCACACAACCTCCACCATCATATTCTATTCCACCTATAGTGCTATGTCCATGGCTCACGCTCATGTATTGCGTGAAAGTTGAAAAGGTTTGAGAACGTCAAAAGTATGAAACAATTGCTTGGCTTGTCATTGGGGTTGTGCATGATTTGCATATTTTGTGTGGTGAAGATGGAGCATAGCCAGACTATATGATTTTGAGGGGATAACTCTCTTTAGCCATGTTGTTTTGAAAAGACACGATTGCTTTATTAGTATGCTCGAAGTATTATTGTTCTTATGTCAAATGATAGATTATTGATTTGAATCACTTGTATCTTAATATTCATGCCATGATTAGACATATGATCAAGATTATGTTAGGTAGCATTCCACATCAAAAATTATCTTTTCTATCATTACCTACTTGAGGACAAGCAGGAACTAAGCTTGGGGATGCTGATACGTCTCCGTCGTATCTATAATTTTTTATTGTTCCATGCCAATATTCTACAACTTTCATATACTTTTGGCAACTTTTTATATTATTTTTGGGGCTAACATATTGATTTAGTGCCCAGTGCCACTTCCTGTTTGTTGCATGTTTTATGTTTCGCAGAAACCCAATATCAAACGTAGTCCAAACGGGATAAAAACAGACAGACATCATTTTTGGAATATTTATGTTTTTTGGGAAGAAAACCCAACGCGAGACGGTGCCCAAGGGGGCCACGAGGCAGGGGGGCGTGCCCCTGACCCTCGTGGGCACCCCGAATGCGATTCACGCTCTTCTTTTGCCGCAAGAAAGCTAATTTTCAGAGAAAATCTGGGCGAAGGTTTCAATGCAATCGGAGTTACGGATATCCGAATATATAAGAAACGGTGAAAGGGCAGAATCGGAGAACGCAGAAACAAAGAGAGATAGAGAGACAGATCCAATCTCGGAGGGGCTCTCGCCCCTCCCACGCCATGGAGACCATGGACCAGAGGGGAAACCCTTCTCCCATCTAGGGAGAAGGTCAAGGAAGAAGAAGAAGAAGAACGGGTGATCTCTCCCCTTGCTTTCGATGGTGCCGGAACGCCGCCAGGGGCCATCATCACACCAACACCTCCATCATCTTCACGAACATCTCCATAACCTTCCTCCCCTCTATGCAGCGGTTTAACCCCTCTTTTACTTGTTGTAATCTCTACTTAAACATGGTGCTCAACGCTATATATTATTTCCCAATGATGTATGGCTATCTTATGATGTTTGAGTAGATCCGTTTTGTCCTATGGTTAACTGATGATCGTGATTGGTTTGATTTGCATGTTCTATTATTGGTTCTCTCCATGTCGCGCAAGCGTGAGGGATTCCCGTTGTAGGGTGTTGCAATACGTTCATGATTCGCTTATAGTGGGTTGCTTGAGTGACAGAAGCATAAACCCGAGTAAGGGGGTTGTGGAGTAAGGGATAAAGGGGACTTGATGCTTTAATGCTATGGTTGGGTTTTACCTTAATGATCTTTAGTAGTTGCGGATGCTTGCTAGAGTTCCAATCATAAGTGCATATGATCCAAGAAGAGAAATATGTTAGCGTATGCCTCTCCCTCAAATAAAATTGTATTAGTGATCACCGGTCTAGTTATCGATTGCCTAGGGACAAATAACTTTCTGGTGACAAAAAGCTCTCTGCTAAAACTAACTTTATTGTTTCTTTATCTAAATAGCCCCTACTTTTTATTTACGTGCTCTTTATTATCTTGCAAACCTATCGAACAACACCTGCAAAGTGTTTCTAGTTTCATACTTGTTCTAGGTAATGCGAACGTTAAGCGTGTGTGGAGTTGTATCGGTGGTCGATAGAACTTGAGGGAATATTTGTTCTACCTTTAGCTCCTCGTTGGGTTCGACACTCTTACTTATCGAAAGAGGCTACAATTGATCCCCTACACTTGTGGGTTATCACATGTGCAAGACCAAACTGTTTAAAATCTAAGTATTAGAATGGTTCCTGCAATTGCACAATAATGTGCTATTAGACAAAGGACCATGCATGTGCAAACCTTGATTGTAAACCTCAGTGCTTCCCATTGCTTCCCTGCAACACATCTAAGGTAGTTAGTGATTAGGTTAAGTGAGGGTTCGCATGCTATTAGTTAAATATGTTGATGAAAAGTAAGCACATTGCAGATTCATCAGATTAATTCAAGCCACATTGAAAACCCATTTATCCAAACAAAGCATCATTAAGAACTAGGAAATATAGCAATCGTATAAGTTTCCCATGTATTAAGTGCAGCCAAATTATATTATTCCTCACATGCACAACTATACAAAATTCTAACAACGACAAATGGACATTGCATTGCAGAATAGAACCAAGAAGTTAACTAAACACCGCAACAAATGAACCAAACATTCACTGAGCACCACATTGCACAATATAACATACTCCTAATAGAAGATCAGAAAGTTAACCAAACCAAGCATACTTAACAACTTGGAAATGTAGCAATTGTATTTGTTTATCATGTATTTAGTACAACCAAATTCGATTTATTTCTCACATGGTATATAATAACAGAATGCACCCACAAAAATTGAACATCACATTGCAACATGGAACCAAACAGTTAACTAAACACCACAACAAATGAACCAAACGTTAACTGAGCACCACATTGCACAATGTATAACATACTAGAAGATCAAAGAGTTAACCAAACCAAGCATGCTTGACAGCTTGGAAATATAGCAATTATATTTGTTTATCATGTATTTTGTAAAGAAAAATTAGATTTATTTCTCATATGGAAGACAATACAAAATTGCACCTTGAAGAATTGAACATCACATTTGCAGAATTGAACCAATCAGTTAACTGAACACGATAACTAATTAACCAAACAGTTAATAAGTGAGCACCACATTGCACGACATATAGAACATATACACTAGAGCAACAGATTGCATGGTAAAAGTAGATAGCGCAATTTACTAGAGTTTGTTAAGGAAAGGCAGTAGCTAGCAAACTGAACATGGGTCCTTATAGTGAGCTAATAAGACAAGCTACTCATCGTCAGAGATATCCATGATGATTGGCTCCTTGGACATGGAAGAGGGCGAGGCCTCCGCATCATGGGTGCCCTCATCGTAATAGTGAGTTGCCTGAGCCGCTCTGGGCACCAACCTGGTGGCTCTCAAGATGACGTAAGCACGTGCACACTGAGAAAACACCTTGTAGTCTTTGTCAAAGGCACCGATGGTGGCCTCGAGAAAACGCCACGAGCTATCATTTAAAGTAGCCAACCACGTCGCGGCGTCGGTGCACGAGGCATCGACTGTGGCCTCAACGGCGAGGTGCTCCTCCAAGATCTGGGGGTCGGCACAAATGGCATCCATCGCGACCTCATCCGCGTGTGCAGCCGTGATTTCCTTCTCTGCTACCAAATGATCCTTGATATCCTGGCTATACTACGTGCACCATGGCTTAGGGCGGCGCTTATTTGGTGGAGGTGTCGGTGATTTGGGTGGAAGGTGTCGCGCTCGCGTCGTTGGTCGGGGCATGTGGGATGTGCAAAGAGGAGGAGGACGGGGGTCGGGTGTGGATTACCTGCCTGGATAGGCGAGGTCGAGCAGCATGAAGGAGGGTCATTGGCGAGGAGGCGGTGCTGCAAGCAAGGAGTGAAGGTTTCAACTTGGAAAGGAAGGCGGAAACAGGGGAAATGTGGCTTTTGGTAAGGGGGAGGGGGCGGGGAGGTAGATATTTCTGCGGAAGCCAAATTTTTTGAATCGCTTCAGTGAAAAAACTGGCACGCAAAGTGTCATCAGACACGTGTCCCTTATTCAGAAATGTTTACGATATGTGAACATCACAAACGATTCAGATATCCTAAACCGTGTGTGATGAGTTTGAACGTCAAAAATTTTGGTTCCAATTTCCCTGGTTACAATGCTCATCCACGTCATTGCATAATTTGGGTACGCAAAGGAGACTACATCACACCCACTGTCGGTGTCAAAACCGGCGGATCTCGGGTAGGGGGTCCCGAACTGTGCGTCTAGGCGGATGGTAACAGGAGACAAGGGACATGATGTTTTTACCCAGGTTCGGGCCCTCTAGATGGAGGTAAAACCCTACTCCTGCTTGATTAATATTGATGATATGGGTAGTACAAGAGTAGATCTACCACGAGATCAGAGAGGCTAAACCCTAGAAGCTAGCCTATGGTATGATTGTTGTTCGTCCTATGGACTAAAACCCTCTGGTTTATATAGACACCGGAGAGGGCTAGGGTTACACAGAGTCGGTTACAATGGGAGGAGATCTACATATCCGTATCGCCAAGCTTGCCTTCCACGCCAAGGAAAGTCCCATCCGGACATGGGACAAAGTCTTCAATCTTGTATGTTCATAGTCCAGGAGTCCGGCCAAAGGTTATAGTCCGGTCATCCGGACACCCCCTAATCCGGGACTCCCTCAGTAGCCCCCGTACCAGAATTCAATGACAATGAGTCCGGCGCGCAGATTTGTCTTCGGCATTGCAAGGCGGGTTCTTCTCGAAACTCCATGTACCTGTGGAATAGTGTCCGGCTTCTGGTGAATGTTGCGCTCCTTGGCTTCTGTGCCCAATAATGGCCATCTTCCATGTGTCAAACGAATGCGAAAAGCCAGGGTGTTTTTTCATTTACCCCCCTAGCTATGCAAATGAGCTGCCTATAAAAGAGACGGGGATTTAGATCCGAATCATACCATCTTTCCTTCGCGAGCTTTCATCGGAGCACATTCGTCAGAGATCCATTCCATCATGGCCGGTCGACGCAGCTCCTCCTCTCGCCCCCCAGACCTCAGCCTGGAGATTGGGAGAGATGCTCCTTCTTGCACAGAGAGCTAGTGGCGCTCCAAGCCAAGGGATTACTCCCCCGGCCTACATGGTCCCGGTTCGAGCCGGGCTCACCACCTATAATGGTGGAGAGCAAGCGGAGAGCATTCCCAATCCCTCCAAAGGAGAGCGGGTATGCCTTGTCCCTTATTTGATAAGAGGGCTCGGATTTCCAATTCATCCGTTTCTCCGGGGGCTCCTGGAGTTTTACGGCCTCCAGTTGCACAACCTTACGCCTGCCTCCATATTGCATATTGCGAGCTTCGTAGCTCTTTGCGAGCTGTTTTTGGGTATCGAGGCTCATTTTGCACTGTGGAAGAAGCTGTTCTGCCTCGTGCCCCGTTCTCAGGAGGGGTGATATATCAAGTGGGCGGAGCCGAACTATGGCACATCACCGGGACCGGATATCTATCTAGAACCCCAAAGAAGGCGTTTGAAGACTGGCCTTTAGAATGGTTTTATATAGAAGACGTCCCCCTGCCAGACCCTGTACGAATCGGCCTCCCTGAGTTCGATAATGCTCCTTTGAAGAAGCACCTAAGCTGGCGTCCACGGAGCCCTCAGAAGGAAAATGACAAGGATGTCCTTTACCTGATGAGCCGGATGAGGTTGTTGGCTCATTCCGGACTGACCATGATCGAGGTCATGGCCACATGCATTACGCGGGGGGTGCAGCCGCTTCAGTATAGAGGCCACCCCATGTGGGATTTCAACGGGGAGGACGATGCCACCCGGTGCGGCCGTAAGGGGCCGAATTCGTCTGCCGCTCTAATAAAGATCTTGTCTGCTTTGTACAAGGGAGAAGAGGAGGAATTCCTCCGCGTCAACCCACGGGGCGGATTTTCTATGTACAATCCTCCAAGCTGGGTAAGCGAATACTTTCACTTGTCCATCCATTACAAATTCCCACAGTAAGTATTTAGCCTAGCAATTTCAACGCAGGAGCTACGCCAGGCTATAAAAGAGATAAACAACCCTCCTCCACAACCCGAGGACCCAGAACGGTCCTTCGATCCGAACACCCAAGAGGACCCGGACTTAGGCGTGGAGCTGATCGATGGGGTGTTTCATCAATTGAGCAAGGATAACGCCTTGGTGGCCATTGTCGGCTTTCTGGGAATGGGGGTACCTAGACTTGCCTACCTGCGGCCTGCGGCGTGGCTCAAGGAGTGGCCCAGCACGGCCCATCTTCATCAACACATGCTCAAGACCCTCGTGAGGGGCCAAGCCTCGCCGGGAAGGGCGAAAGGAGGCTTCCTCAGGCACGGCCTCGTCAGGCTGGCTCGCAAGGAGGCGGAGAGATCAAGGCGGGGTACCTCACGAGGTGCCCGTGACGCAAGCCATGACGATCAAGGCCAGGCGGGCGCCAGCCTGCGCAGAGTCCTTGTTTCCCCTTTGGTGCAAAGGGGGCAAGTGCAGGCAAGGGTATCAAGCAAAGGCAACCATTTCGGTGCAACAAGACCAAGACCAGCAGGGCGGCAAAACGGAGGTCATTGTGGATCCCAAGCCAGCGTCATCGTCAGGGTCTTTGGCAGGCGAGGACCAACTTTAGTCAGGATAAGTGTACTAGATGTTCCACTTCAAAATGGCGAATTGTTGGCGCCCTTCCCTCTCAATATTTGGGAAGAGGCCCAGGGCCTCCGCCTATAAATAGGACTAGCAACCCCCAGGGTAGAGGCAATTGATCCATAGGCATCTAAAATCGACCCCTCAAAAGGGACAACACCACCATAGGAACAGACCCTCGCGAGGCTGTTCTTCCATTGTATTGTTCATCAGCCCCAGAGGCAATCCACCACACCAGACACTGGAGTAGGGTATTACACCACAATGGTGGCCTAAACCAGTATAAATCTTGTGTCCTTTGTGTTGTTCTTCGTGTAGTTTAGATCCTAGCGAGGCGGTGAGACATGGGTAGGCTGGGGGTGTGATCTCCACGTGCACCCCAGTGTTCGAACCTCAAGGGTCCGTCGGAACCCGAAATCCGGCATTTGGCGCGCCAGGTGGGGGTGCACTGGAATCCGCCTTCCGTCGCCTCGTGTTTTCACCGCTCATCCCATCCATGTCGGACGCACGTCACGCCCGCGCCGAGCCCCGAGCCGCTCTCGCCACTCGTGTCACTCAAACGGACCCCTTCGACGGGTGCCGCCGCCATTCCCCATTGCCAGCCATCAACGCTGCCACCAGCCCAGTGGGGAACGAACAGCAGACGTCGTCCCTGCATCCACCAGTGCGGCGAGAAGGCCGCACTGCCACTCCGTCGATGACTCCGGCCGGCTCCTCATCCCACGCCCGTCGCGCTCCTGTGGAAGCGCATGCCGCGCTGCTCCTGGCACGGGAGCTCCTGCACTATCGTCCCGTCGACGACCTCTACGACGAGTGGCTCGCCCGCATCACCGAGCTCGTCAGCGCCGCTGGGGGCTCCCCTGCACCGTCCCTCTCATTGCACCGCGGATCGCCCGGCGCGGGCGACGAAGCTCCGGGGGTGCCTCAGCCGCCTCCTCCTCAAGAAGGCGCCTTGGCCCCAAGGCGCATGGCCCCTGGGCGGAACCCAATCCGTCCGACGCCAGCGCAGCAAGAGAAGAGCTGCCAAGAGATCCCTCGTCCCCAAGAAGCCGCCCGCGTGCTCCCTGCACCGGCTCGGCACGAGCGCGCACCTGCTCCAGCGCATCAAGACCCCGCGCTGCGCCTGGAGGCAGCGCACCAGGACTTCCAAGATCAAGCTCTCCATCGCCCAAGGCCTCCCGCGGCCACTGAAGGCTGCCATGCCTTCTCCGCCGAGTTGCGCAACGTGGCCTGGCTGGGCAAGTTCAAGCCAGGCCTACCCCCGCGCTACGACGGCACGGCTGGCCCTGCAGAGTTCCTCCAGCTCTACGAGCTGGGCATTGAAGCCGCCAACAGGGACGAGAAGGTCATGGCAAACTGGTTCCCCATGGCGCTCAAAGACGGCGCCTGCACCTGGCTCCTGAACCTGGCTACAGGCACGATATCCTCCTGGGACGAGATGCGCACCCGATTCATCGCCAACTTCCAAGGCACCCGCGACCAGCCCCCGGCCATGAGGAACTTGCGCCGCATCAAGCAGCAGCCAGGAGAGACCCTGCAGAAGTTCATCCAGCGCTTCAACAGCGCTCGCCTTAAGATCCCCAAGGTGTCCAAGGAGGCTATCATCTCACCCTTCTCCGATGGCATGCGTGACGTCAAGATGAAGGAGGAGCTCGCAATCCATGAAGACCTATGCACCTCCCTGGAGCTGTTCAATCTGGCGACCAAGTGCGCTAGGGTTGAGGAAGGGCGTCTGTCCCTCCTCGAGCTGCCAGTTGTTGACCAAGAAGAGAAGAAGCCCAAGACTAAGGACGTGATGCGCAAGGGGGTTGCAGTGCTTGTAGTAGAGCCAGACACCAAGCGAGGCAGGGATCAGCCTGAGCCATCCAAGGGCAGCCGATACTACGTGTACCATGACCTCCACACCCACAACACCAACGAATGCCAAGAGCTCAGAGCCGTGCGAGACGTACGTGACAGCCGACGCCCCGAGCGCAGCAACCGGGGCTATGGCCGAGGAGGAAGAAGAGGTGGAGGACGATGGAGGACCGTGGCCCACGCCAAGGGTGGCACGACTGACCTCGCGAGGACTGCTGGCAGGACCAGCCTCGCGAGGGAGGTTGGAGGGATCAGCCTCGTGAGGATCGCCCACAAGGCAACGTAGGCCTCCCTCCTCTGCCACCACCACCAAGGAGGAATGAAGACCAGCATCAGGACGAGGAGGCTGGGGGCTTCTAGGAGCCGCGCGCGATCGCTTGCATCTTGGGCGGCGCTCAAGCCCCAGCCTCTCAGCGCATCTTCAAGCAGTTTGCCCGCGAAGTGAATGTAGTCCTCCCCAAGCTTGAGGCCACACGCCCTCTCAGGTGGTCATCGTGCGCTATCACGTTCAACTCAGCGGATCAGCTCAAGTGCGCGGCCACAGCCGGAGTCCTCCCGATGCTTTGCTCCCCAATCATCAGCAATGTGCAAGTCACCAGGACCCTCATCGATGGCGGAGCTGGGCTCAATGTCCTATCCATCGAGACGTTCAATAATCTCCAAGTGCCATACAATCAGCTGCAGCCGACCAAGCCTTTCTCAGGAGTCACTGATGGTTCCACAGTTCCAATAGGGCAGGTCCGCCTTCCTGTCACCTTCGGGCAGGACAACAACTACCGCACCGAGCTCATCGACTTTGACATCGCTCACATCCGCCTGCCATACAATGCCATCCTTGGGTACCCAGCCCTGGCCAAGTTCATGGCCGTGACCCATCACGGCTACAATGTCCCTCAAGATGCCAGGAAGCGGTGGAGTCATCACGTTGCCCTGTGAAGAGAGAGACGTAGTGTGTTCTCTGGAACGCGCTTTCCAAGCCGCATCAATTGAAGACCCAGATCACGGAAGCGGGAGGCTTCCCGAGGCTGCCCCCAAAAAGAAGAAGACATTGCCTGGCCCGACCCCTCGAGAGGCAGGCCCCTCAGGGTCCGCGCCTATTCAGGGGGCGCCTCCTTCTGTCGCATAGGAAGGCGCGCCCGGCGCCCTCCTCAATCAAGGCTCGAGGGCTCTCTCCTGGAGGGCCATCGACTTTGCTAGGATCACGAGGGAGGCGCTTGGGCACCACTTGGAAGCGTGCTTCAAGGCACGTTTCCCCCAAGAAGGAGCAAGACAAGGAGGGCCAAACCCCCAGGAGTTCATCAGCGAGATCATTCAGGAGCTACGGGAGTCAAGAGTCATGAGCGGCAGCCGCCGCTTACCCGCCGTAGCTCCCCATCCAGGCGAGGATGGTGGGCTGCGCGTCTGCATCGACATACCAGGACTCAACCAAGCCGCCTCTCAGGAGTGCCTCTGGCCCTCACGCGTGGGACGCTGCGAAGGTCCACCCCATAGCTATGTTCGCATGCCTCACGGCCTGCCGAATGCGGCTGTGATGCGTCAGCGCCTCATGAGGAGCATCTTGGAGGCTCAGGCGGTCACGCATTCCACAGTCCTGGCGGAGATGGAGCCGCCAGTGCCTCCGGAGCCTCCCGAGGCCCCGGGGCCTGGGGGCTCGTGAAGATCGTCTCCCACATCACACGCCGTCCGCTACTTCAGCATACCTCCATCTTCAACGTCATCAGGTGACATCCTTCGAGTTTCATTTTCAGCTGGGAGCGCCCCCTAGGGCTGCATCATTCCAGGCCGCGTGGGTCCGTCCCTACGGCATGTATCTCCTTTAGTTCATGTTTTCAGCTTACTTTATCGGGGGCGCCCTTCGGGCTGCATCATCCCCAAAGTCGCTCGGGTTTGACCCAGCGGTGATCGTCTCTTTCTGCGTCTTTATAAATGGATTTGCTCCTCCGTGGCTAACGTGCCTGACCCAATCGCCCGCTCGATTGACACCAACTGATGGAGCTGCTCCCACACGGCACGACGGTTGCCCATGGGTCCGTCCCTGCAACGTCGACAAACCTGAGTGGCCGAGCTCTGGCCGCGGCAACCCCGCAGGGCGCCACCTCACCAAGCCTTTAGTGCCTCGTCGCCCTTCCAGAGCAACCAGCAGTTGGCCGACAATGGTAACGACAAACCCTCGCTTTTCTCATGATGAACTCGCAGGATCACTCTAAGGAGCAGCGTCGGGTGAGGTCTCCGCGGTGTCTCCTTCGCTCTCGTCTGCGCGCAGTGCTTGCACGTTAAAGAGGGGTACCTGAGCATCACGACTCATGGGCTCTTACCGGCTCTCCAGCCCTCACCCTCTGGCCTTGTCCACGGCATCGCAACCTGGCATACCAGCAACAGCTGAGCTCGCTCGAGGGCCGGGACCTGAGGACGTAGAGCACGAAGGGGAATAAAGGCGAGAGGGAAGAGGCACGAAGGGACCTCGTCGGGCAGCTCCACGGCTGCCGATGCGCGGGCCTAGCGCCGCGCCGAGGGGTGGCTTCCGACTCCTGAGATAAGTCATCCTCCGGAAATGCTAGTTGTCACAGCACCAACCCCGCACCTAATGCAGTTCCGTTTTTGGCGATGTCGCACTCCTTTCTCATTAAGCGATGGCTGATTGAACGCTAAGGGGGACCTCCTGAGCATCGCGACTCAGGGGCTCTTACTGGACCCCGGGCCGCTCACCTCCTGGCCTTGACCACGACATCGCGACCTGGCATACCAGCGACGGCTGAAGCCTGCCTTGGGACCAGGACCTGTCAGCGCAGAGCGTCAAGTCCTCGCGAGGTTCGAAAGGAGGAACTAAGCTAAGACGGGACGAGCACCCCTCACCATTTCATAATAAGGTTCATATTAACAAATGGAACTACAAGCACCTTACAAACCCCCGCGGGGTGTGTTCTTCGATGCCCAGTAGGAAACAAAAGGGGCAAATCCTAAGGAGTGCTAGCTACGCGCGCCACCGCAAAAGACGTCATCACCAACAGTGGGTCATCGGCCACCGGCGCCAACCCCATACAGATCAGTGGCAACGGCGGCCCGACGAGCCTGCCCTGCTCCAGGAGCGACGCAAGCTCGGAGGCTCGTAGCTGTCATCGCTCGTCTCCGGGGTCGCGAGGAGCTCGGCAGAGTCGCTGGATCCTCCGGCACCCCCGCTGCCTGAGGAGCTGCTGGGGAAGCGGTTGACGACCCTAGTCCACAGCAGGACCCCAGCCACTTTTCTCAGGGCAACACTCTAGCCGGCGCCCCTCCGAATCGAAGACCTTGAAGAACATCAGGGAGGCGCCATCGTACTCGAGGTGAATGGCGAGGGCGCCACCCGTCCTGCCGACCCGGGCGATCTCGCCCCAGCCGCGGGACAGGTAGACCCTGCCTAGAGCGACGACCTCGACCTCCGCTTCAGTCGCAGGGGCACTGCAGCCAGCATGCTGCAGCCAAAGCTTGATCGGCCCCCTCGGCGGGATCTTGAAGGCAAAGGAAGGGGGAGGCGAATCCAAGACCGAGGAGGTGTGGCGGCGTGAAGCACGAGCTCGCGAGCAGAGCCCATGGCGTGAACGCCAGGAGGAACGACGCGCACCGCCGTGATCCGCCGGTGACGACGACACCTTTGGCGATGCTGCTTGGCTCCAGCATCTTCAGGGCCCTGGATCCGGGCGTACAGAGGCAGTGGGAATCCCGGCGGCGGCCGTTCGAACCATGGCCTCGACACCTCCCGCCAAGCACCTCCTTCCCCGTGGCAAGAGATGAGCCATTTCTTCGGAGGAAGCGGGACAGGACCCTCCCGGCGAGCCTTCCCATTCTCTTCGGCAGAAAACCGACGGATCGGTGCCATTAGCGAAGGGGGGATCAAGGACAAAGAGGAAGGCAAGGAGTAGCGGGAAGAGATGGACTGGAAGGGCTCGCGCCGTTCCGTACATATAGCCGAGGGAGGCCAACCGTCAGCCACCATGATCACAGATAATCATGACCCGTTTTGCATGCAGGGACTTATCAAATCATGCAGTTGCCAAGGCATCATGGGGGAGCCAGGACGCCCGCGTTCAATCAACCACCACGCGGCGCCCAAGGCCGCAGGCTCTTGGGGCCCGCGGCGCTTCGCACTTTCCTCTTCGCTTCTCTGCTAAGCCAAGTCCGAGCGCGCCTTGGGCCCGGGAGCTACTGTCGATGTTCTAGGAATGGGGGTACCCAGACTTGCCTGCCTGCGGCCTGCGGCGTGGCTCAAGGAGTGGCCCAGCACGGCCCATCTTCATCAACATATGCTCAAGACCCTCGCGAGGGGCCAAGCCTCACGGGGAAGGGTGACAGGAGGCTTCCTCAGGCACGGCCTCGTCAGGCTGGCTCGCGAGGAGCTGAAGAGATCAAGGCGGGGTACCTCACGAGGTGCCCATGAAGCAAGCCATGACGACCAAGGCCAGGCGGCGCCAGGCGGGCGCCGGCCTCCTCAGAGTCCTTGTTTCCCCTTTGGTGCAAAGGGGGCAAGCGCAGGCAAGGGTATCAAGCAAAGGCAACCATTTCGGTGCAACAAGACCAAGACCAGTAGGGCGGCAGAACGGAGGTCATCGTGGAGCCCAAGCCAGCGTCATCGTCAGGGTCTTTGGCAGGCGAGGTCCAACTTTAGTCAGGATAAGTGTACTAGATGTTCCCCTTCAAAATGGCCAATTGTTGGCGCCCTTCCCGCTCAATATTTGGGAAGAGACCCAGGGCCTCCGCCTATAAATAGGACTAGCCACCCCCAGGGTAGAGGCAACTGATCCATAGGCATCTAAAATTGACCCCTCAAAAGGGACAACACCACCATAGGAACAGACCCTCGCGAGGCTATTCTTCCCTTGTATTGTTCATCAGCCCCAAAGGAAATCCACCACACCACATACTGGAGTAGGGTATTACACCACAATGGTGGCCTGAACCAGTATAAATCTTGTGTCCTTTTGTGTTGTTCTTCGTGTAGTTTAGATCCTAGCGAGGCGGTGAGACATGGGTAGGCTGGGTGTGTGATCTCCGCGTGTAGCCCAGTGTTCGAACCTCAAGGGTCTGCCGGAACCCGAAATCTGACAGCCATTACGACCGATTATCCCGGACTACTCCCAGCCTATCAAGTAACCGAGACCGAAGTCCCAGCATTATTAAAATGATCCATCCGTGCTTACTTTGGGTCACCGTATACCAATGATGTTTTCACAGGGGAAGTCCTTGAGGCGGAAGGCCGAGCCTGTGGTGGCTAACCAACAAGGGGCATCAAGGCCCGGCAGGCTAAAAAGAAGTGCGGTCCGGATTGAGACGCCGGAGCAATGGTATGGCGTGCCTTTTTATTCCCAGGTTTTATTCCCTCGAGGCGTACCAACGCTCGTGCTTTCTTCAGGAAAAAGAGCGCTCGCCGGACTATATCCGGAGAGGTCGCCAATCGCGCCTCCACCGGCCAGGCTCCAAGGCCGGGTCCAGAAGCGGAGGTGAGTACGAGGCGCGCACCAGATGCTCCTCCGACAGAGGATGCAGATGGGCTGTCTGCCACCAATTCAGAGGTCGAGGGTTCCATGAACCACAGGCGTCGCCGGACAATTCTTCATGACGCTTGTTTCTCCCAAGAGGCATTAGATGCCTTCAACAGGGGAGATGCGTATCTCCGTGCCGCTCAAAATGGTCTAGCCAGAGCCACAGAGCAGTATGTAAAAGACATACGGGTGAGAAAATTTGATGGTTATATATGTCAGTAGCCCCCGAGACTTGAAACGGTTAGAATAACTGATTGTTATGCAGGATCTTACAGAAAATAATACCCAATTGTCCCAGGAGCAGGAAGAGTGCAAAGCCCAACTTGAGGCCGCATTAGCCGCGGCAGGGGAGGCCAAGGAGCCCCCCTCTGGTACTTATATGCTTTGAAAGATAAGTATGTTGCGAAGTGCGACATGTGTAAAAATCTGACAATAACATTGCAGATGGCGCCGGAGTGAATCCGGACCAACAACAACTCTTGCGCCAGTTAAAGGCTTGTGAGAGCGTGCTTACAAGGGTGAGGCAAGAGAAAAACAAGCTCCAAGATGCCAACACCCAGCTGGGCGAGGAACTAAAGGATGTTCGTGCTCAGCTGTCGGACTCCGTGAAGGAGAATCGGCGGCTTCGACGCGGCATTTTTAGTAAGTGCTTGAACGAACTTTGGAAAAGAGTTCGGCGAGGAAGTCAATTGACAGAGTTATGTTTGTAGGTATGCTGACAGGTAGGCCTGCGGAGGAAATGCCCGGATCTACGGGTGACCTTCTTCCCGAGCTCTTACAATTGCACGAACGAATTCGGCAGGTGATGCAAGGCGTCGCCCAGGCTTTGTGGCCATCCGTCTCCATGCCCGAAGGCCTTGGAGAGCTTGCGGAGAAGCTGAAGGTAGCGCGGCGGCGCTTCCGATTATGGAAGATATCGGCCTGCCATCAAGGCGCCAGGGAGGCCTGGGCCATGGTGAAGACACGGTACACGAAGGCTGACCCAAACCACATGGCCGAGGTCGGACCGGTAGGGCCCGATGGGAAGGAGATCCCTGTGAGCTTAGTGTACGACCAGGTAGAGCTGGCCGCCAAATATTCTCAACAGGACTGTAAGCTAGATAGCCTGTTGGATGGTATTGAAGAGGAATATACCCAGTCAAATTGACTATGTATTTTAAGATGACATGTAAAATGCCTTCTAGCCGGATTGTAGATCATTTGTCATGGCGGACCTTTTCGCTTCAACCTCGGGACCCGATAGTCCGGAGAGTGTCCGAATACCCTCTCGGTTATATAAGAACCCGGGCATGCGTGGAGACCAGGCGTAGGGGTCATTAGTGCTTGAACATACAAGTGCCCAACTAGTTATGTTATATTACATGGTTAGTAAGAAACATCAGGGAGAATAGTTCTGTTAGGGGTTCCTTTCTCTGGGAGGCATGCCCTAAAGTGCATGTCCGGACTGCGAAAAAAGCAGAAAAACATCTGGGGGCAGATAAATAAACAAGTTAGAAATCATCTTTTAGTTCACCGACCGAATATTCCCTTAAGAACGCTAGCTTTCGGCTTCACCCAGTCTGAGGTACACATCCGGCTGACCCGGCAGTAACAACCGCAGAGGTGCTCCCTTTACCGCCTAGCTGAACAATCGGGAACATAGGGGTAAGCGCAGGAGCCAGGCAACCCAGCTTGGCCAAAACTTAAGTCATATCGATGCATATAATGGTGAATAAAAGGTACATGCGGAAGTGTAACACATGTGTTGGGCATGAGGCCCGTATAAACAAGCTTCTGTTAAAGAAGCCCCCAGGTATAATGAGCATGAATGGCGCGTCAATTGTTTGCGAACAAGACGCAAACGAGCCCTCAAATGCTACAAGAGAGAAGGAGGGAGAAGGAGAGAAATATAAGACAGCTAATATGTAAAAAATAGAAAGAGGAAGGAGACGAACATAGGGTCCGGCGCTAGGCGTAGAATCTTCGTAGACGGGCTGCGTTCCATGGGTTCGGCTCGAGTCGGTTATCCGATGCATCTCGCAGACGGTACGCTCCACCAGTCAGGACTTGGTCAATTATGAAGGGACCTTCCCATTTGGGTTTGAGTTTGTCCTTTTTCTTGTCCGGCAGGCGTAGAACTAATTCGCCAACATTGTAAGTTTTGGCCCGTACTTCTCTGCTTTGATATCTTCGAGCCTGCTGTTGATAGAATGCAGAACGGGCTTTTGTCATGTCGCGCTCCTCCTCCAAGGCGTCCAAACTGTCCTGCCTATCGAGTTCGGCCTCTCTTTCTTTGTACATGCGTATGCGAGGTGAGTCATGCATTATGTCGCAGGGCAGAACTGCCTCGGTGCCGTATACCATAAAGAATGGTGTGAATCCGGTAGTGCGATTCGGCGTGGTCCGTAGCCCCTAGAGTACGGAGTCGAGCTCCTCTACCTAGTGCGTATTAGATTCCTTGAGGGATCGCACTAACCTGGGTTTGATGCTTCTCGTGATTAGACCATTTGCTCGCTCGACTTGACCGTTAGTTTGTGGGTGATAGACTGAAGCGTAGTCAAGCTTGATGCCCATGTTTTTGCACCAGAGTGTGACCTCGTCGGCCGTAAAGTTCGTGCCGTTATTAGTGATGATGTTGTGGGGGACGCTATAACGGTGTACGACCCCTGATATGAAGTCTATCACCGGTCTGGATTCGGCCGTCTTAACAGGCTTGGCCTCTATCCATTTGGTGAATTTGTCCACCATGACCAGTAAGTATTTGTGCTTGTGGGTTCCCCCTTTAAGGGGTCCAACCATGTCAAGCCCCCAAACCGCAAAGGGCCAGGTGATGGGTATAGTTTGGAGGGCAGTGGGTGGCATGTGGCTTTGGTTAGCAAAGAGTTGGCAACCGACACATCGTTGGACTAAATCCTGAGCATCTGCCCGGGCCGTCGGCCAATAAAATCATGTATGGAAGGCCTTGCTTACAAGGGCCCGGGCTGCGGCGTGGTGCCCGCCGAGTCCGGCATGAATTTCAGCCAGGAGATTTCTCCCTTCCTCTTCGGAGATACACCTTTGAAGGACTCCGGTGGTGCTTTTCTTATAAAGCTCTCCCTCATGGAATTTGTAGGCTTTAGATCACCGCACTATGCAGCGTGCCTAGTTTTGGTCCTCTGGAAGTTCCTGCCTGGTCAGGTAGGCTAGGAATGGTTTTGTCCACAGGGCAATGACTACCATTATCTCATGGGCTGAGGATGTTACTTCGTTGGCCAAGCCTTCCGCTGTGTTAGGTGTCGGGAAGTGCGGTTGGATCCGGGCTGTTATTTCCGGAATCCCCTTCCCATGATACAGATGGCTTGAATAGCCTTTCCAAGAAAATGTTGGGGGGGACTGCATCGCGCTTTGCGCCGATGCGTGCCAAGACGTCTGTTGCCTGATTGTTTTCTCGAGCTATATGGTGAAACTCGAGCCCTTCGAACCGAGCTGACATTTTTAGGACAGCGTTGCGATAAGCTGCCATTTTTGGATCCTTGGCATCGAAGTCTCCATTTATTTGGGATATCGCAAGGTTTGAATCCCCACGCACCTCTAGGCGTTGAATGCCCATGGATACTTCCATCCGGAGGCCATGTAGAAGGGTCTCGTATTCGGCTGTGTTATTGGAGTCTGTATACATTATCTGGAGTACGTAGTGAACTGTATCTCCTGTTGGGGACGTCAAAATGACGCCAGCCCCCAGACCAGCTAACATTTTGGAGCCGTCGAAGTGCATGATCCAATTGGAATATGTGTCGTACTCTTTAGGGAGTTCGGCTTCAGTCCATTCGACGACGAAGTAGGCCAAAACTTGCAACTTGATAGCTTGTCGTGGCTTGTAGGTTATGTCGAACGGGAGGAGCTCAATGGACCATTTAGCAGTCCGTCCCATCGCGTCATGGTTGTTTATAATGTCGTTAAGAGGTACTTCGGACGCTACTATTATTGTACACTCTTGAAAGTAGTGTCGCAGCTTCCGGGATGCCATAAACACCGCATACACTATCTTTTGATAATGCGAGTACCGTGACTTGCATGGAGTGAGGACAGTGGACACGTAGTAGACTGGTTTTTGAAGGGGAAATTTGAGTCCGTCCGTTTCTCATTCGACGACAAGCACTGCGCTTACAACTTGATGAGTTGCCGCAATGTATAATAGCATTGGTTCGCCGGTGTTAGGCGCGGCCAGGACCGGGTTTGTTGCCAATATGGCTTTTATTTCCTCGAATCCGGCTGTGGCGGCATCCGTCCACTCGAAGTGTTCGGTGCGCCGGAGGAGGCGATAAAGGGGCAATGCCTTTTCTCCCAAACGTGAGATAAAGCGGCTTAGAGCCTTGTTGAGGTCCTTGAAATCGACGCATAGGCGCCAGGATTTGTCCTTCTTTGGTACCATCACCAGGTTCGCTAGCCAGTCCGGATGTTTTATGTCTCTGATGAATCCGGCCTCCAGTAGTTTGGCTAGCTCTTCTCCCATGGCTTGTCTCTTTGGTTCGGAGAATCGCCGAAGAGCCTGCTTGACAGGCTTGAATCCTGTTAGGATGTTGAGGCTGTGTTCGGCCCGCCTGCGTGGGATTCCTGGCATGTCTGAAGGGTGCCAGGCAAAAATGTCCCAATTTTCGCGTTGGAATTCTCATAGTGCGTCGTCTACATCAGGGTTTAATTGCGCCCCGATGGAGGCCGTTTTTGTAGGTTCCGTTGGGTGGACTTGGAATTTGACTATTTCGTCCGCCGGTTTAAAGGAGGTGGACTTGGATCTTTTATCGAGTATCACATCGTCCCTGTTCACCGTAGAGCGCAACACAGTTAGTTCTTCGGCCGCTAGGGCTTCGGAAAGTGCCTCAAGGGCTAGTGTAGATGTCTTGTTTTCGGCGCGGAGTGCTATGTCCGGGTCACTAGCAAGAGTGATGATCCCGTTGGGTCCGGGCATTTTGAGCTTCATGTACCCGTAATGGGGTATAGCTTGAAAAATTGTGAACGTCTCTCGCCCTAATAGAGTGTGGTATCCGCTGCTGAACGGGGCCACTTGAAACGTGACCTCCTCGGATCTGTAATTATCCGGCGTGCCGAACACCACATCCAGTGTGATTTTTCCTGTACAGCACGCTTCCCGACTGGGGATTATTCCTCTAAAGGTTTTGTTGCTTTCCTCAATGCGGCTCCAGTCTATTTCCATTTTTCGAAGGGTTTCCTCATAAATGAGGTTCAATCCGCTGCCACCGTCCATGAGTACCTTGGTAAGTCGAAAGTCGTCCACTATTGGACTGAGGACCAATGCGGCTGGTGCTTGGGCTGTTCGGAATTTAGGTTCGTCACTTGCATTAAAGGTGATAGCCGTGTCAGTCCATGGGTTTATTGTTGCTACTTGGTAGACTTCGGCAAGGTTGCGGAGTGTCCATTTCCGCATATTGTTTGATGCGAAGGTCTCGAAGACTGTTAATACCGTATTGGTATCCCTGGGGTGGTGCTCTGTGAATTCTGGAGTTAGAAGCTCTTCGCCACTTCTGGCCACCTGCCGGAGTATCCAACATGCTCTAAGGCTATGAGTTGGTGTGGCGCCCTCTGTACTATGAATTTTACAGGGTCCATTGAGCCATCCCTCTAGTACGGTTCCATGCCCTGTAAAGGGTTTTTGCTTTTTGGTGTTTGACCCAGGTGTCTGGCGATGATGCACCGTGTTATTTTGGACTGGGGTTGTATGCATGGCCGGATTGTCCCAAAATTTTATTTCGGTTTTCCATGTGCTTTCCATCGCACAGTACTTTCGTACTATGGATGACAAGTCGGTGAAGCGTGTAATTTCACGGCGACTTATGGCGTTGAGGATCCCCTTGTCGGTGCAATTATTGTAGAAGGATGAAATTGCATCCTCCTCACGGCAGTCCTCTATTCTGTTCATAACCAGGAGGAATCTGGCCCAGTAATGGTGTACTGTTTCTGCGGGCTCTTGCCGAATTTGGAATAAATCCCTTATATTTGGGTGGGCGGGTGGAATTAAACCCGAAACCTCGCCCCATCTGAGGCTCAAGGGCCAAGGAGTTTCCGGACTCGGAAGCTTGTGTTCTTGGATATCATCCAACGAATCTAGCCCGCTGCCTGACTTTAGGTTTGGGGCTTGAATGACGTCCTGCCCTCCGCGGGTATCCGGCTTGGAGGGTTCGGTAATCCGGACATAACTAGTCTTTAAGATAGATGAAGGCTTGCCGCATTGTTCCTCCACCACTACAACATGGTGGGTGACCTGGGGAGAGTTAATCTCTCTCAGATCGGGTTTAAGCCCAATCTGATCATGGTCTATAGCGACTCCCAGGGCAGCGATGCGATCCAAGAGCTTGTTTAAGGAAGAGAGCTCCATCGGATCTAGCTGCTCGGCGAGTTCTGAGTTGACGTGAAGATTGCTTTCGATGACCCAAGAAGTCATCATCGGCGCGGAGGCCGAACAGGCGGTCATAAGGAATCCGCCTAGCCGGAGAGTTTGGCCGATAGACAAAGCTCCTTTAGCAACAGTGTCGTCTTTAAAGACAGGATGAGGCATCCTTCCTGATGGCGACGGCACAACGGAACTCTCAATGAAAGCACCAATGTCGGTGTCAAAACCGGCGGATCTTGGGTAGGGGGTCCCGAACTGTGCGTCTAGGCGGATGGTAACAGGAGACAAGGGACACAATGTTTTTACCCAAGTTTGGGCCCTCTCGATGGATGTAAAACCCTACTCATGCTTGGTTAATATTGATGATATGGGTAGTACAAGAGTTAATCTACCACGAGATCAGAGACGCTAAACCCTAGAAGCTAGCCTATGGTATGATTGTTGTTCGTCCTATGGACTAAAACCCTCCAGTTTATATAGATACCAGAGAGGGCTAGGGTTACACAGAGTCAGTTACAATGGGAGGAGATCTACATATCCGTATCGCCAAGCTTGCCTTCCACGCCAAGGGAAGTCCCATCCGGACATGGGACGAAGTCTTCAATCTTGTATGTTCATAGTCCAGGAGTCCGGCCAAAGGTTATAGTCCGGTCATCCGGACACCCCCTAATCCTGGACTCCCTTACCCACACTTCTTGATCGAGCAAGTTTAGCAATTAAATATAGCTAGCTGGCCTAAACATTATTCTAACAAATTAAAGACCGGCACTCTTAGTTAAACAAAACAAAGAGTACTACTACGGCTGGTGCTCGTCGATCTCCGCTGCCTCCTCCATGTCCAGCTCGCGCCCGACAGTCGACTGGGGAAGGGTGAGGGAGTCTTGGATTAAGGGGTACTCGGACAGCCGGACTATATACTTTGGCCGGACTGTTGGACTATGAAGATACAAGATTGAAGACTTCCTCCCGTGTCCGGATGGGACTCTCCTTTGTGTGGAAGGCCACCTTGAGCAGCCCAGATGTACGCGTCCCCTGAGTTGAAGGCATCGAACGCCTCTTCAGAGAAATTAGGGTCACGTAGTGCGGCCCGATGGCGCCTATGATTCATAGCGCTCTCCACTTTGGAGTTTGTAGCGGAAAATCTATCCACATCCTCAGTTGGAGGATCGTCCATGTTGACCTCTGCCCTTGAGTCCGGCCTTGGAGTCTGGCTGGTGGAGGCATGACCGGCAGGCTCTCCGGATAAAGTCCGGCGAGCGCTTTTTCTGTCAGAAGGCAGTGGACATTGTTATATCTTAACAATGATAAATTCGTGGCAGGTTTTTTAACATATCTTTGCAACGACATCTCGGTCTTGACCGCCTTCCTTTTAAGCCTACCCGACGTCAGTGCCCCTTGTTGGTGAGTCGCTACGGGTTCGGCTTGGTGCCCCGATGGCCTTCCCTGTAAGACACAGTACATGTGTGGTGGGTGAAGTGTGAAGAGGGAACCCTTTTTTGGAAGTTGGGACTCTGGCTTCAGTTACCTGGGATACAGGGAGTAGGCCAGGATAGTCAGCTATCATGGCCACCATCACACCATCGTGGCTTAATTGATAAAATATCCTGTCAACAAGCTCCACAAATGTGTCCAGATCTTCTTCGAGTCCGGGGTCAAGAGCCTGGTTGGGATCTTCTGGCTGAGGAGATGGGCTGTGAACATCCTTGATGGCTCTGCGCAGTTCCTGCTATGAATAGACGAAGTAAACATCTGCACTAAAAATGAGGGAAAGACTGGAATAAAAGATAGCGACTCACCCAACTTGGGGGGTTGTACATGGAGAATCCGTCATGTGGCTTGATATGGATGAACTCCTCCTCTTCTCCTTTGTACACATTGGACAACATCTTCGCCAGAGCGGCAGGAGAGTCCAGACCTTTACGGCCGCAGCGGGTGGCATCGTCTTCTCCATTGAAGTGCCACATGGGTTTTCCTCGATATTTAAGTGGCTGCACTCCCCGCATTGTACATATGGTCATGACTTCAATAATGGTCAGTCCTGATTTGGCCAATGTATTTATCCTGTCTGTCGGGAAAAGGATCTCTCTGTTATCTTCCTCCTGGGGGCTCCTGGGGTGCCAGCTGTGGTGTTTCTTCAATGGGGCATTTACAAACTCGGGAAGGCCCTTCTGAACAGGGTCCGGAAGAGGGACGTCCTCCACATAGAACCATTCCAAGGGCCAGTCCTCGGATCTCTTCTTCAGGGTGCCGAATAGGTATCCAGTCTCGGTGATGCGCCATATTTCGGCTCCGCCCACTTGATATACTGAACGCTCCTGAGTACGGGGTACGAGGAAGAATAGCCTCTTCCACAGCTTGAAATGAGATTCACAGCCCAGAAAAAGCTCACAGAAGGCAACGTTGCCTGCGATGTGTATTATGGAGGCTGGGGTAAAGTTATGCAGCTGGAGGCCATAGAACTCCAGGAGCCCGCGGAGGAAAGGATGGTTTGGAAATCCGAGCCCCCTCAACAAGTAGGGGATGAACCATACCCTCTCTCCCTTGGACGGGTTTGGAAATCTCTCCGCTTGCTCCCCGCCATTATAAGGGGCTAGTCCAGCTCGGACGGGGACCATGTATGCAGGTGGGAGAAACCCTTTGGTCTGCAACTCTATTAGTCGGCTGTGGAGAACATAACATCTCTCCCAATCGCCTGGCCTAGTGCTACGGGAGCGGGAGGAGGAACCGCGATGACCGGCCATGGTGGTGTGGATTTTTCCAGGCGCGCTCTGATGAATACTCGCTGGGAGGAGATGGTGTGATTTGGATCTGAGAATCCCCGTCTCTTTTATTTATGATTTACTCGCGTGGTTGGGGTGGTAGATGTAAAAATGCCTCGACTTCTCGCATTCGCTCGACACATGGATACGACCGTTATTAAAGCTCAGAAGCCGAGGAGCACGACATTGATGAGGAGCCGTACACTACTCATCACAACAATACTCTGGAGGATTTGGAGAAGAACCCGCCTTGCAATGCCGGAGACAATCTGCGCGCCGGACTCATCGTCATTGAAGCCTGGTTCAGGGGCTACTGAGGGACTCTTGGATTAAGGGGTACTCGGACAGCCAGACTATATACTTTGGTCGCACTGTTGGACTATGAAGATACAAGATTGAAGACTTCGTCCCGTGTCCGGATGGGACTCTCCTTTTCGTGGAAGGCAAGCTTGGATATTCAGATATGTAGATTTCCTTTTCTGTAACCGACTCTGTGTAACCGTAGTCCCCTCCGATGTCTATATAAACCGGAGGGTTTAGTCCGTAGGATAACAACAATCATAATCATAGGCTAGCTTCTAGGGTTTAGCCTCTACGATCTCGTGGTAGATAAACTCTTGTAATACTCATATCATCAAGATCAATCAAGCAGGAAGTAGGGTATTACCTCCATTGATAGGACCCGAACCTGGGTAAAACATCGTGTCCCCTGCCTCCTGTTACGCACAGTTCGAGACCCCCTACCCGAGATCCGCTAGTTTTGACACCGACAAAGGGGCTCCATGGCATCCATCACACCATACTCGGCAAGCATCTCGCCATCCACGTCTGCCATCTCTTTGGAAAAAGCCGCCACGAGCTAGGCGTGGGCGCCCGCCATCTGGGCTTTGGCGGGCTCCATTGTGGCAAGGTATGCCACACAGGAAAGGATGGCTGCTCGAACGCTCTCGGTGATTGCCAACTCTTCGACCGTGGATTGCCAACCGTTGTGGGAGAAGCTCCTTTCGATTTGTGCGGTGACAGCCACAAGCTGGGTGTGGGCGGCCTCCACATGGTCCTGGGCAGCCTCCATCAGGGCTAAGTCCGCAGCTGCAGAACGAACAACTGTTGTGCCGCTCTCGCCAGTTGCTATCCTCGAGGCAGATGTTGCTGTCGCCGCTTGAGAAGCAACAATGGCCGTTTGGGCTGCCTTGGCCGCCCAGTCGCAGATTGCGGTCACCCTCACGAAGCTTGTTAGCACGCGCCTAGCGGCTACGCCCGCGCTCTCGTCGGAGTGGGCCGCCGAAGTTACCCTAGGGACGCTGGTCCACGTCCCCATCTTTCACCGACAATTGAACAGTGAAATGATATTTGGGGAGAGAGCTAGTGTTCTTGACACGCCGGCTGTGGACTGTAGCCGACGCACCTTCTTGCGTAAGCCATAGGCGTACTATACACCGACAGTGCTCTAGGATATTTTGTACTACATCTCACACGGTTGGTGATAATAAACTGTGTGGGATCTACTTGATTTTTCATCTTGATTTGAATTACATAATGGGGTCACTGCTGCAAAGGATGGTGTTTGAATTGCTAAAACTTCTGTCTGTAGTGAACATGCAACTATAGGTGTGTCGTCAAATAATTTGGAATTATTCAGGGTTCGTTTGGACATTTCTATACACTAACTTGGTTTTCTGGGCATTTCAGGTGCACAATTCAAAATTAAACCACATGCACATGCTCCGGTGCACCAAAATGGGTTGTAAAATGATATATGTGTGCATGGGTTGATGCTTACGCCCCATTAAAGAAATGGTGATGAATTTCAAACACCACGGCACCGTGGCTCTCCGACAAACGTTGAGGTGCTGGCTTTTGTAATTCTAGTAAATACAAAACTTGTCTGGAATTCATGAACCTTGGCATGCTATCATGGAACGGCATCAAGATGCTGGGGTAAAACATATTATCCCATTTGGGCTAGGCTATGCTATAAGCTTCTCGCAAACCAGAGATTCTCTCACAACAAGCATGATGGTTTCGGTAGGGAACGTGCCACCTTGGGGGACGAAACAATATCTGTTGCCTCTTCTTACTTTCAAAATTTTTCTCATGTTAACATAGAACAACAGGAGTGTTGTGCAATTTTTTGGGATTTTTTGGGGTTCGCATGGACATTTTTATACATTAACTGAGTTTTCTATGCACTCATGTGCATAATTTAAATTTGAACTACATGCACATGCTCCAGTGCATATAAACGGGTTGAAAAATCAAATCTGTGTCCTTGGTTGCAACCTTAGGTCCCATGCAAGAAATGGGAATGAATGTCAAACACCTTTGCCACCGTCGCTCGACCGCTAACATTGAGATACATGATTTTAAAATTGTAGTGAATCGAAAACTCGTATGAAATTCATGAAACTTGACATACTATCATGGAACGGCAATAACATGCAGTGGTAAAAATATTGTCCCATTTGGGGCAGGTTGGGGTATAAGCTTCTCACAAAACAGAGCTTCTCGCAACAAGCCTCATGGTTACGGTAGGGAACCTTTCACCTTTCTATATCCATTGCCTCTTATTGATTTAAATTTTTGCTCTAGTGTCAACATAGAACAACAGGGGCGTCATGTTAAATTTTGGAATTTATCCGGGTTCGTTTCGACATTTTTATGCATTAATTGACCTTTTAATGCATTTATGTGCATAATTCAAATTTGAACTACATGCACATGCTCTAATGCATATAAATTGGTTGAAAATTCAAATCTGTCTCCTTGGTTGCATACTTAGGTCCCATGCAAGAAATGGGAATGAATGTCTGATATGTCTCCAACGTATCCATAATGTATGAAGCATTCGTGCTATTTTATTATCTGTTTTGAATGATTACGGGCTTTATTATACACTTTTATATTACTTTTGGGACTAACCTATTAACCGGAGGCCCAGCCCATATTGCTGTTTTATTGCCTGTTTCAGTATTTCGAAGAAAAGGAATATCAAACGGAGTCCAAACGGAATGAAACCTTCGGAAAAGTTATTTTTGGAACAGAAGCAATCCCGGGAACTTGGAGTGCAAGCCAAGGAAGCATCGAGGAAGCCACGAGATAGGGGGGCATCGAGGAAGCCACTATCTCGAGGCTCCCCCGACCGACTTCTTTCGCCTATATATTCCCATATACCCTAAAACCATCGGGGAACAAGATAGATCGGGAGTTCCGCCGCCGCAAGCCTCTGTAGCCACCAAAAACCTCTCGGGAGCCCGTTCGGCACCCTGCTGGAGGGGGGATCCCTCACCCGTGGCCATCTTCATCATTCTGGCGCTCTCCATGACGAGGAGGGAGTAGTTCACCGTCGGGGCTGAGGGTATGTACCAGTAGCTATGTGTTTGATCTCTCTCTCTCTCTCTCTCTCTCTCGTGTTCTCTCTATGGCACGATCTTGATGTATTGCGAGCTTTGCTATTATAGTTGGACCTTATCATGTTTCTCCCCCTCTACTCTCTTGTGATGAATTGAGTTTTCCCTTTGAAGTTATCTTATCGGATTGAGTCTTTAAGGATTTGAAAACATTTGATGTATGTCTTGCTGTGTTTATCTGTGGTGACAATGGGATATCACGTGCTCCACTTGATGTATGTTTTGGTGATCAACTTGCGGGTTCCTCCCATGAACCTATGCATAGGGGTTGGCACACGTTATTGTCCTGACTCTCCGGTAGAAACTTTGGGGCACTCTTTGAAGTACTTTGTGTTGGTTGGATAGATGAATTTGAGATTGCGTGATGCATATCGTATAATCATGCCCACGGATACTTGAGGTGACAATGGAGTATCTAGGTGACATTAGGGTTTTCGTTGATTTGTGTCTTAAGGTGTTATTCTACTACAAACTCTTGAATAGATTGATCTGAAAGAATAACTTTGAGGTGGTTTGGTACCCTACCATAATCTCTTTGTTTGTTCTCCGCTATTAGTGGCTTTGGAGTGACTCTTTGTTGCATGTTGAGGGATAGTTATATGATCCAAATATGTTATTATTGTTGAGAGAACTTGCACTAGTGAAAGTATGAACCCTATGCCTTGTTTCCTACCATTGCAATACCGTTTACGCTCTCTTTTATCATTAGTTACCTTGCTATTTTTATAATTTTAGATTACAAATACCCATATCTACCATCCATATTGCACTTGTATACCCATATATACCCATATCTTACAAATGTTTGGTACTAGATCTTTGTATGATGAGAATGATTGCAATGTTGTTAGTATGAATTCCTTGAATATCCATGATGCTAATGATATGCAAAGCTACAAGCTTGGGGAAGCTATGTTTGATAAAGATGATATGTTTAGTCCCCCAAGTTTTGATGAGAATATTTATTATGATGAAAGCATGCCTCCTATTTATAATGATTATATTTATGAAAGTGGATTTGGAGAGGTCATGACTTTATTTAGTGATGAATCCACTATTTCGAAAGAGGTTCCAATTGATTATGAGAACAAAGTTGCTATCTATGATGATTATTGTGATGACTTGTATGCTATTAAGAATAATGATAACCATGAAACTTGTCATCATGATTTTAGTTTTCAATTGGATTATGCCTCACATGATAGTTATTTTGTTGAGTTTGCTCCCACTACTATTGATGAGAAGAATTTTGCTTATGTGGAGAGTAATAAAAATTCTATGCTTGTAGATCATGAAAAGAATGCCATAGGTGCTGGTTATATTATGCTACTGAACATTATTATGAGGGAGGAATATATGCTTATGGGAATGGCAATAATGTCAAGTTTCCTCTCTATGTGTTGAAAATCTTGAAGCTATGCTTGTTTTGCCTTCCTATGCTAATTGATTATTGTTACCATAATTTGTTTGCTCACAAAATCCCTATGCATAGGAAGTGGGTTAGACTTAAATGTGCTAGTCATATGCTTCATGATGCTCCCGTTATGTTTCAATTCTTATCTTTTATGTGAGCATCATTGTCATCATCATGCCTAGCTAGAAAGGCATTAAAGAAAAGCGCTTGTTGGGAGACAACCCAATATTTACTCTTACTGTTTTTGTGTGTCCACATGATTATGCTACTATAGTAATCATGGTTTATATCTTTTGTTTCAATAAAGTGCCAAGTAAGACCATTAGGATAGCTTACAGTGATAGTTGTGTTGATCCTGCTGAAAATCAGAAACTTTTGCAGCTAGTAAATAATTTTGATAATTCACATAAACGTGTTTTTGATCTGATTCTTTTTGCTCTGGATTGTTACACCAATTGCTTAGCACTTCCTAATTTGGTAGGAGTTTTGGAGTTCCCTAAGTATACGTTTGGTACAGATTACTACAGACTGTTCTGTTTTTGACAGAGTTTTTTTTCTATGTGTTGTTTGCTTATTTTGATGAATCTATGAGTAGTATCAGAGGGTATGAACCATAGATAAGTTGGATTACAGTATATATTACACCAATATGAGTTTAGAATGAGTTCACAACAGTACCTAAGTGGTGGTTTTATTTTCTTATACTAACGGAGCTTACGAGTTATCTGTTGAGTTTTGTGTTGTGAAGTTTTCAAGTTTTGGGTAAAGATTCGATGGATTATGGAATAAGGAGTGGCAAGATCCTAAGCTTGGGGATGCCCAAGGTACCCCAAGGTAATATTCAAGGACAACCAAGAGCCTAAGCTTGGGGATGCCCCGGAAGGCATTCCCTCTTTCGTCTTCGTTCATCGGTAACTTTACTTGGAGCTATATTTTTATTCACCACATGATATGTGTTTTGCTTAGAGTGCCATTTTATTTTGTTAGTATTTTCTTGCAGTTATTTAGAATAATGTTTTGCATCTATATTTTCAATAAAAATGTCAAGGATAGCCTTTACCATGCTTATTTTGCTAGTATACATGTTGCTGTTTGAAAACAAAAAGTTTACCGCTGTTGCAAACAATTCCATAGAAAAGTCAGAGAATGATATAATGTTGAAACGTTTTGCATATTGAGCTCTGATAAATCTTCTACAGATTAGTATTTTTCTCATAATTTTTGGAGTTAGGGAAGTATGATGAATCCTGCATTCTTTACAGACTATACTATTTCGGCTGATTGCTGTTATGTTTGCATTGTCTGCATATGTTTGCTTGTTTAATAATTCTATTCGAGGATAGGAGTATTAAATATGCAGAGAAATTTAGTATGCAATGTTGAATAATAATTTTAGTAATTTGTCATAGTAGAAAATGATAAGGTTTTGCATTGGTTTACACTAACCTATCTCAGGAGTTCTTGTTGAGTTTGGTGTGGATGAGGCTTTTGATAAAAAGAGAAACCATGATATGAGAGAAATTAAGGAGACACAAAACTTAAAGATTGGAGATGCCCAAGGCACCCCAAGATAATATTTCAAGAAGTCTCAAGCATTTAAGCTTGGGGATGCCCCGGTAGGCATCCCACCTTTCTTCTTCAACAATTATCGGTTAGTATCGGTTGAACCTAAGTTTTTGCTTCTTCACAGGAGTTGTGCTATCCTTGCAATGTCATTTTATTTTTCTTTGCTTGTTGTTTGAATAAAATACTTAAGATCTGAAATTCTTAAATGATAGGGAGTCTTCACATAGTTACATAATTATTTAGCTACTCATTGATCTTCACTTATATATTTTTGGAGTAGTTTGTCATTTACTCGTGTGCTTCACTTATATCCTATGAGTAAATGGTTGACTGAGTTGAATGTCATAAATCTGAAATTATATATGTTTCATTTTCTTATCCCATGTGGAGTAATGACTTCACATCGAAGAAGTAGAGGTTGTAAATTTATTGAAGGTTAGCAAGCATTGTATTGGTCATTTGAACAATTCATGAAAGAATATTGAAGGAAGAGAGATTTCACATATAAATATACTATCTTAGACATCTTTTATAATTGTGAGCACTCATTAAGTATGACATGCTAAAGAGTTGATGTTGGACAAGGAAGACAACATAATGGGTTATGTTTTCTCACATCTCAGTTAAAGTATATTGTCATGGATCATTCAAACATGTCGAGCTTGCCTTTCCCCCTCATGCTAGCCAAACTTCCTTGCACCAAGTAGAGATACTACTTGTGCTTCCGAATATCCTTAAACCCAGTTTCGCCATGAGAGTCCACCATACCTACCTATGGATTGAGAAAGATCCTTCAAGTAAGTTGTAATTGGTGCAATCAATAAAAATTGCTCTCTAAATATGTATGATCTATTAGTGTGAAGAAAATAAGCTTTATACGATCTTTTTATGGATGCAATAAAAGTGACGGACTGCATAATAAAGGTCCATATACAAGTGGCAATATAAAGTGACGTTCTTTTGCATTAAGATTTTGTGCATCCAACCATAAAAGCGCATGACAACCTCTGCTTCCCTTTGCGAAGGGCCTATCTTTTACTTTATGTCTTTTACTTTATGCAAGAGTCAAGGTGATCTTCACCTTTCCATTTTTTATTTTACCCTTTGGCAAGCACCTCGTGTTGGAAAGATCCTGATATATATATATATATCCAATTGGATATAACTAGCATGAACTATTATTGTTGACATCACCCAAAGGTGAATACGTTGGGAGGCAACACTATAAGCCCCTATCTCTGTCAGTGTCTGATTAAAACTCCATAACCATTAGTATTGCGTGAGTGTTAGCAATCATGGAAGACTATATGATAGTTGAGTATGTGGAGTTTGCTAAATCAAAGCTCTGACATAGACCCTTCCTGAAAATAAGATGAATTGTAATTTTTTGATAACTAAGAATGAAGTCTGCTAGTTTTCAAGAAAGTTTATGGTCTATGCTTTAACATGTGAATAGCTTGTTACTTGATCTTTAGAAGTTTTATGAGATGAACTATTGTTATGACATATAATCATGCTAGAAAAGGTGATTGAAATTATCTTTGATCAAACGTGTGCAACTTATAGCATTCACACTTCATAAATTCTTGCTTTTATCATTTACCTACTCGAGGACGAGCAGGAATTAAGCTTGGGGATGCTGATACGTTTCCAACGTATCTATAATTTATGAAGCATTCGTGCTATTTTATTATCTGTTTGAATGATTACGGGCTTTATTATACACTTTTATATTTCTTTTGGGACTAACCTATTAACCGGAGGCCCAGCCCATATTGTTGTTTTATTGGCTGTTTAAGTATTTCTAAGAAAAGGAATATCAAACGGAGTCCAAACGGAATGAAACCTTTAGAAAAGTTATTTTTGGAATAGAAGCAATCCCGGGAACTTGGAGTGCAAGCCAGGGAAGCGTCGAGGAAGCCACGAGATAGGGGGGCGCGCCCACCCCTCTGAGCGCACCCTCCACCCTCGTGGACCCCTCGAGGCTCCCCCGACCGACTTCTTTCGCCTATATATTCACAATATAGATCAGGAGTTCCACCGCCACAAGCCTCTGTAGCCACCAAAACACTCTCGGGAGCCCGTTCCGGCACCCTCCGGAGGGGGGATCCCTCACCGATGGCCATCTTCATCATCCTGGCGCTCTCCATGACGAGGAGGGAGTAGTTCACCCTCGGGACTGAGGGTATGTACCAGTAGCTATGTGTTTGATCTCTCTCTCTCTCTCTCTCTCTCTCTCTATCTCTCTCTCTCTCTATCTCTCTCTCTCTCATGTTCTCTCTATGGCACGATCTTGATGTATCGCGAGCTTTGCTATTATAGTTGGACCTTATGATGTTTCTCCCCCTCTACTCTCTTGTGATGAATTGAGTTTTTCTTTGAAGTTATCTTATCGGATTAAGTATTTAAGGATTTGAGAACACTTGATGTATGTCTGGCCGTGTTTATCTATGGTGACATTGGGATATCATGTGATCCACTTGATGTATGTTTTGGTGATCAACTTGCGGGTTCCGCCCATGAACCTATGCATAGGGGTTGGCACATGTTTTCGTCCTGTCTCTCCGGTAGAAACTTTGGGGCACTCTTTGAAGTACTTTGTGTTGGTTGGATAGATGAATATGAGATTGTGTGATGCATATCGTATAATCATGCCCGCGGATACTTGAGGTGATAGTGGAGTATCTTGGTGACATTATGGTTTTGGTTGATTTGTGTCTTAAGGTGTTATTCTAGTACAAACTCTTGAATAGATTGATCCGAAAGAATAACTATGATGTGGTTTCGTACCCTACCACAATCTCTTCGTTTGTTCTCCGCTATTAGTGGCTTTGGAGTGACTCTTTGTTGCATGTTGATGGCTAGTTATATGATCCAAATACGTTATTATTGTTGAGAGAACTTGCACTAGTGAAAGTATATATGCCTTGTTTCCTACCATTGCAATACCGTTTACGCTCACTTTTATCATTAGTTACCTTGCTGTTTTTATAATTTCAGATTACAAATACCCATATCTACCGTCCATATTGCACTTGTATCACCATCTCTTCGCTGAACTAGTGCACCTATACAATTTACCATTGTATTGGGTGTGTTGGGGAAACAAGAGACTCTTTGTTATTTGGTTACAGGGTTGTTTGAGAGAGACCATCTTCATCCTACGCCTCCCACAGATTGATAAACCTTAGGTCATACACTTGAGGGAAATTTGCTACTGTCCTACAAACCACTGCACTTGGAGGCCCAACAACGTCTACAAGAGAAGGTTGTGTAGTAGACATCAAACTCTTTTCTAGCGCCGTTGTGTGACAGCCTGCTTTTTGGCCCTTCCTTTTTCTTTTGTTTTTCCAAGGTTTTTGCCTGAGTTTTCTTTTTCCGTGGCTTTGTGGTCTGGAAACTGAAGAAGCTGACCTCTTCTTTGCTTCCAGAGTGGCTTGTCATTCCCTATTCTTTCCCTAGACCATTTCATTTCCATCCTCGCCCAAATCCCAAAATTCTTTTTATTGGGAATATTCCTTTTCTATTAAAGGAATAACTCAAATTGCCCTAGGTTGTGAAGCAACCTATATTTCCCTCACTCCAAAAATTCCCAAATAATTCTCATCAATTTTTTGGGTCATATCTTGATCAAATATGGTAAAACTTTTCATTGCCATGTTCAAAAATAATTCCCCAATATTCCCTTTTCTATTCTGCCCTAAATGGCACTTTGTGAAGGAAGTGTCATTTATATTTCTCCTATTGACTCCCAACCTTTTTGGGCATGTTTATATGTCCAAATAATTGCCCCATGCACAAGTTCAAATTTATTTGCCTAGCTAATCTTCCTCGGTGAATTTTCAAAGTTTTTGTCACATAGAAGGCTTTGTGAAGGAAGTACTACCTAGGAGTACCCAAATGAGTTGAACTTTTGCACACTCCTTAATGTGCTTATATAACCCCCTCCACCCATTTGCATCCCCATCCAATTACCTATGTGAGCACAGGAGCAAATCTTTGTTTCTGGCAATATTTTCAGGTTGTGAAGAAAGTATATTTTATATTGCTTCAAAAATCCTAATAAATTACCAGATCATTATTCTACCCATAAAACAGCTCTCCACCCATTTTGGCATCATTTCATTGATCCATTTGATCACCAATATTATTCCAAGTTTTTGTCCAGAGGAGATGTTTGTGAAGCAAGTGCTATTTTGGCTTGTCCATTTAGCATGATCTTTTTACAGCATCTTCATATGACCAAATGACTAAGCTTTGCCCAATTTGAGCTCAGGTTGACACTCCATGTGAGTGCATCATCCTGATCTTCATTTCTGGACCAAATATGCAGTTGTGAAGCAACTATGATTTATCTTGGTTCATTTACCCTCAAAACCTCCAGGATGAAAGTCCTTCGATAGATAAACCTCCCAGACAAGCTATTTACTGAGTTACCTTGCTGGTGTCCCCACTGCACAGCACAAACACTTGGCTGCTGGTTTACTTTGGAGCTAAGTGCAATTCTCTTCTTTGCCCTTGGAATGATTTATTTCCTCAGTTATACTTAGGTCACTAAGGTCATTCCACGAGACATGGTCGGCCATGCCAAAACTAGCCATTTGCTCTAGTGCCGGTGGTGATCACGCTGATGTCAGGCAAATTTCGTGCTCTGGCTTCTTCCCGGCCCTGTGCCCGTCGTCTCCCTCGTCGTCTCGACCTCCATCCATGTCTAGTAGCTACCCTGTGAGCCTCTGCATCACCCTGCCTCGCTGCTTCGTCGTGGTTCGCCATGAATGCGCCGCTAGCGCCATGCCCGTGCCGTGCCCCGCCTCTGTCCGCCATTAAAGCTTGGTCGGGAGCTTGCCCGTGAGCTCCAGAAGCCTCCCCTCGGCCTATATAAGGACCCCTAACCCCCTCCGCATCTCACCAGCCTCTCCCCAAGCCTCCTCGATCACCAGAGTTGTCCAATCTTGTCGTTTCCTCCTCGGACTACCGTGACCTCGCCGGAGTTTGTCTTGTTTCCGACGAGCTCAAGCCTCCTCTCCTCCTCTGGTGTTGTCCAACGCATTCCCCTCATCCCACTCAGCCGCCCCACCCCCTTGCCCCCTCGCCGGAGCGGCCGCATCATCGAAGAACCCCGTCGCTCGAAGCTCCGTGTACTCTCCATGGCGCCGCCTCTCCCCTCCGTTCCACTCCTCCCCGGCGCCCCTTTCTCCTCTGAAAGGGACCGCAACGTCGCCCTGAAGCCGCCTGTGTCCATGCTTTGGCTTGAGGTGGTCGGAGTGGCCCGTTCCATCGCCAGCCACCCCCCTCTGCCTCCTCCCGTCGCTGCCTCCCCTCCCCTCCCCGGTGGCAGCCCTGCCCGGGAGCGGGTGCGGCTCGGCCTCCCTCACCCGCCGGTGGCCTCGCCCTGGCCGGAGACGGCCTGAGCTGGCTGGGCCCCGGCGCCCTTCTCCTCTGCTCCCTCCCCTGTTCAACACGAGGAACAGGGTGAGAGGAGGAAGACGACGACCGAGCGCCAGCCTGGCCCCTACCAGTGGGCCCCGCCTCCACTCTCGGCCCCACTTGTTGGCCTCTGGCCGTTGACCAGCCCAACCCACGTGGATAAGTGACGGGCCCCACCCGTGGGACCCGCACGCATTAGCCCCGCCACTGTTCCTTTGGATAAGGTGAAAGCGTATTTTCCCGGAATGCGTTTTCACTTTTTCTGTTCAGGCCCCTAGCTGAAAATATTTTCATTACAGATGGGTCCCTAGTAGTCAAACCTGCATAACTTTTTATCCTTAACTCCAAATGAGGTGAAACCAACGCTCACTTCTTCGTTTTGTCGAGCCCGTTCTGTTGGTCACGCTTTCACCATGGTTTGACACTGTGAAAATGACCTTTATGCCCTTGCTCTTATTCAGCCCCCTACGAGAGAGAACGTATGCCCGCGATTTGTTCCGCGAGTTTCTCGCACTTTTCCCTGGTGCCTTCTTCATCCCCAGGCAAGCCACAATACCCACTTGCATGATAGTCATGCAGTAGCCATGGTTTTAAACTTGAATCTTTATTAAATATTTGCTTGATGAAAAGATGGTTATCGTTGTTCCGGTGATGTTTAGTGTTGCATGTTCACTTTTGTGCTATGTTGTTTCGTACGCTGTGATCATGTTATACCTGCTAGTAGTACCTTTCTTATGTTTATGATTGCTAGTGGTACATGTTGATGTTGGTGATGGTCATGCTAGTCAGTATGCCATGCTCAGTGGAAATGATTTATTGTGGATATGGTGGATAGTTATGTGATACTCTCATGATTATGTTGATATCATGTTCATGCATTTTATCATGGCTCAGCATATTTGCATTCAAGTTAACCGGATTAAATTGAACTTGAACAACTGTTGGTTGAGTCATGGTGCCGCTGAATCGATGCTGACCAGTGCAACCACGCTTACCGGTATGGGACGGTCCTAACTTGGTCTATTGTTGTGCCTCTCACTGGTGCCTCCAACGAGGGAAGGTTATGGGCGCGTGCTACCCCGATCAGGTAGGCGGACATAAGCCTTGTGTGCCCGTTGTTGAGTTAGTTTTTGAATCCTTGTCCCAGAGTGGGACGGGCCATGACGGTGGTCGTTGTGTCTGGAGGTAGACACGGGTGTCGGTGTCAAAACTGGCGGATCTCGGGTAGGGGGTCCCGATCTGTGTGTCAAGGCTGATGGTAACAGGAAGCAAGGGACATAGATGTTTACCCAGGTTCGGGCCCTCTCGATGGAGGTAAAACCCTACTTCCTGCTTGATTAATATTGATGATATGGGTAGTACAAGAGTAGATCTACCACGAGATCATAGAGGCTAAACCCTAAGAGCTAGCCTATGATGGTATGATTGTAATTGTGATCGGCCTTCTAAGGACCAACCTCTCCGGTTTATATAGACACCGGAGAGGGCTAGGGTTTACATGGAGTCGGTTACAAGGAAGGAAATATAATATCTGGATCGCCAAGCTTGCCTTCCACGCAAAGGAGAGTCCCATCCGGACACGGGGCGAAGTCTTGAGTCTTGTATCTTCACGCTTCAATAGTCCGAATGTTGTACACAGTCCGGCTATCCAGATACCCCCTAATCCAGGAATCCCTTAGTAGCCCCTGAACCAGGCTTCAATGACGATGAGTCTGGCGTGCAGTATTGTCTTCGGCATTGCAGGGCGGGTTCCTCCTCTGAATACTTTAGAGTGGTTATCGAACACATAGACCGTGTCCGGATCTGCAAGATGATCTTCGTATGGTATAGATCTGATTTGCTGGCAATCTTCGTGCGTCGTGCCCTTGCATCATGGCTCAGTCCAACGCGAACCGACGCTTCCTACCCCACAACAACTCGTGTTACGGGGCGGTTTTATTGGCACGTTCCGTTGAGGCAGAGATCGTGTTCCTCTTATTACGGGATTTTCCATCAATATGAGTGTGCATGACCCCACAACGGCTGTTGATATAACCCGTATGTTTTTTAGATAAGCCTCAAACCGTCACACCGGGGACTCTTGATATTCACCCTCTTTATAAAGGGGTCGAGACCTACGCCTCTCTTTTCACCTTCATCGCACCTTCTCGCACCTCGAGTTCTAACACCCAATACCTAAGCTCCACCCTTCCAGAATCCTCCAATATGTCCGGATCTGACCCTCAAGGCCGGTGGGTGGCCTCCTCGATTGTAGAGAAGGACATTGCAAAGCTTAGGGAGGTCGAATACTTGACCGCAGATATCCAGCACAGGCTCCCTGCTTCAAGGCAGGTCATCCCTACGCCGGAGCCCAATGAGTGTGTCGTTTTCGTCCCACAATTCGTCCGCGGTTTGGGTTTCACACTTGATCCCTTCGTGAGGGGGCTCATGTTCTATTATGGGTTGGATTTTCATGATCTGGCTTCAGACGCTATCCTCCATATCTCGTCATTCATTATCGTGTGCGAGGCTTTTCTCCACGTCACCCTGCACTTCGGCTTATGGATCAAGACCTTCAATGTGACGCCGAAGATGATCGAGGGGCGACATGTGGAGTGCGGAGGTGCCGTAATAAGCAAAAACACCGATGCTCGGTGGCCTGAGGGTTCTTTTCCAGAAGTATCCGATGTATGGCAACGGAGGTGGTTTTATGTCATGGCTCCTAGAGGCACAAAGTGGGTGGCTGCCCCCGAGTTTCGCTCGGGCCCTCCGTCACAGTTGGCGTCTTGGACAGACGTAGGGCGGAATTGGGGACCCGCTGGTGACATACCAGTACTGCAGAATCGCATCCGGGAGCTTGTTGCAAGGGACGTTAATCTTGTCAGCATAATGCAAGTGATGTTGATCCGGCGGATGTTGCCGTGCCAACACCGGCCTCTCCGGATGTGGGAGTTTAATCCGGAGGGTCCATGGACCGTCAAGCACTTCTTCGGCCTGAAGCTCGAAGAGATGTGCAAATTATTCTTCGGACGGAAAGTAATGTGTCCGGACACCACCGAGGATGCGGGCCTAAGTTGTAATCGCCTAGACACTCGGGTAAGTAGCCTTGATACCGGACTCCCCATTTTGTATTTGTCATGATTGTTTATTCTGAAAATCATCCTTGTCCAGGAATGGCTCAGCAAGGCAGAGAGAATCAGGTGTCCAGCGCCACTTCCTGAAGGCTCGCCCGCTCCCACCATGGCCAAGATGCTTGACCGAGTACTCAGCAGGATGCCCTCGGGGAAAGACAAGGGGAGGGATGAAGAATCCAAACCCCACACGCTATGCATCCAAACCGGGGGAATTGTTACCTCCCCCGAGGAGGATAGTCGGGGAGGAGAGGTTAAGGCCTCCTCCCCGCGAGGGAAGAAGAGGGCCGCCTCCGAAGATTTGGAGGTGGAGATGCCCAAATTAGGGAAAAAGACATCCCCAGGGGGCCTTGCCCCGACGGGCACCCTCACCGCACCATGCCCTCCAATGGACCAGCCCTCCACCGAGCCGTAAGTCAATCTACGATCTGAAGGTACTATGTCTCTCCTTGGTCAGTAGCTCCTGTCAACAGGGTTCGTCTTCGGGGGACCTTCCTCCGGAGATGATGGAGAGTGAAACCCCACCCCCTTCTCCGATTCATGAAGCGGTCGACACCGTGGTGTCATCACGGAGGAGTCCGGATCTGCCGAAGCCGGCAGTCAATTCGTCAGCTGCCCTGCACCCGGAGCACTTGGCTACAACGGGGGGCGATGGGAAGAGCCCGGCGCAGTTTGATGTCTGACCGGACATACTAACGAGCTTGCTAGAGCGACGTGCGCTCTCGGAGGAGCACCGCTCATTAATGAGCGTGGTGCTTAAGAAGATTTCATCCGCTACGAGCGATTTGAATGAAGCATTCACAAGCCTACTCGGAGGCTTTGCGGTATGTAATGGAGAATCCATTATTTCTTTAATTGTGAGGCACGCGCTAGGTGTGCTCCATATAGGTAGTAGCCCCCGAGACTCTGGTTGCCCGCCGTAGGCGGCAAACGGGGGGATCATAAACCAAAGATTTATGTTGTAAATGTGTGCAAGTACCTGTGGGTCCGGCCGCCGGCCCGTCCATTGAAGTTGCCGAACTAACGAGGCAAATTGGGTCGATTGATGCCGATATCACTCTGATGAATGAGCGCCTGGATAAATCACAAGGTATGTGTTCTTTCTTTCCATTGCATAGGATATTAAGGTGGCACATATTAATGTAATATGTTCGGACTGCAGATGGTGCTGCTGCCGTGGAGGCCCAGAGGGTGGAACTTGTTCTCACCAAGGAACAAGCTCGGGTGAGCAATGCGGCTGCCCTAAAGGCGGCCGAGGAATTGAGAGCCAAACAGGCTGCTCATCACCGAAGCGAGGAAATGATAGCCGAAATGGCTATCGAGTTAAAAAATGTCGCTGACCGGTATGAGCTCCCGAAGAAAGAACATGAGGATAAATTGGCTGACCTGAGCAAGGCATTTAATGCCACCAAGGAAATACGGACCGAGCTCAGGGGTGCGCGGGAGGAGCTTCAACAGGCCGGTAAAATTGCGGCTGGGGGCTCCTATTTGCTACGGACGAAGTTCTTTGATCTGAAGTACGCTCCCCTGGATGGATTCTGGAGCTTGCCGGACGCATACGTGGACCTGGCGAAGAGTACGACTGATGCTGTGGAGTTCTTCAAAGATGAGTGTGAGAAGGAGGTGGAGAAGCTGTTTTTGTCGCAGTTCAATGCTCCCACTCACCCGCTGCCGCTAAGTGATAAGATGGCTGCTGTGGTGGAGCTTCACAGGCTGTCCGGGCTTGCGATGCGGTCTGTAATAGACCATCTTTGGCCGAAGGGGCCTAAGCCGGACAACTACTTTGGTTTGGTGCAACAGTTCCTTAGGGCCGTGCCTCGGATTGATGCCATGAGGCGGTCGGCATGCATCGAGGGTGCGCGGATGGCCCTTGCCCGCGTTAAGTCGTATTGGACGGATATGGATGCCACTATGATAGCGCCTCAGGATCCAGTGGGGGGCCAATATCCGGCCGGGAACTACTTGGCGCAGGTCACAGAGGGCGATTCTTCCACACATTTATTCGTCCTTGTGCACATAGTCACAGCATGCTAGATCATAGAACCGGAGATCCCGTGAAATTTGTGTGCTTAAGTAGGCATGCATATTATTGTGTGAGTAGCAGTAATATGTGATGATTGCTTGATTAATTATTTTAGTAGAATGCTTGTGTGCTTTTCTTTTAGTTGTTTTTGTTGTTCCTTTCTTTGGGCCTTCGGTGTTACAAAATTTCCCCCTATTAAAGTTGCTCGTCAGCCGACACCGGACCCGAAGAGTCAGCAAGAAATGCATATATTTGGAAACTCAGCTAAATAAAATGGAATTGTCAGCAGACTGCAATGAAAATTGGAATATCTCGTCTGAATGCAAAAGAAATCCTGGGTGGACTGTCAGTATCAAGTTTGCATTAGCATGTACTCACCACAACAAAATGATTAAATCAGCAAGAAGATAAATTGTGTGCAAGGTTGACAGAATATTACCCAAGGTATGGCTCAGATACAAGTTTAATTTTTTGTTGAGGATGATTTTGCAACTCGATGTACCTGGAAGCAAGCAAAAATATGGCATATAATCAGAAAGGAGAATTGTCCTGCAAAACCCTGTTCCATACAAGAAATCAACATCAAAAATATTAAGATGGTATGTAAATGTGGAAATCGGTCCGCATATCACAAAAAGAAGTTTTTCTGGTGTAAGCAACCCACTTTTCCCTCGCAAAATACAAGAGAAGTTTCCAAGCCAAGATTTATCTATCTTCCTCAGTATGATACGTAGATGATTCCCCGTGCAAGGTACCCTGTCTTCTTCAGTAAGCAACCACAAAAGCTTCTGGCATAAGGTACTGAGTCTTTCCCCAGCAAAGTCTTTAAGGGGGTAAGCTTCTGAAGCACGATATTCAGTCTTCTTCAGCAAGATGTTCGATGAAAGTTTCGAGCACAAGCCAGCTAATCTTCCTCGGTAAGACATTGGTACAAGGTAGTATGTTGTTAATTGACAGCATATGGCAGTGAATCCGAAGGATCAGATCCGTAACATTTTAGTCAGAATCAAAAATAAGTCAGAATACACGTCTGTCTCGGAATCAGGTCCTCATATATATGCAATGAGCATACCATCAAGATCTTACAAGTCACCCGGATGAGGATCTGACAACCACGTGAGGATGGTTAATAGAAGAAAGCTAGTATACACCGCAGTGTGACAAAGGATTATGAGGATCGACGACCTCAGTGAGCTCAATACAAGTACCGTGAACCTGGAAAATGATCCTGATGAGCACTTGTCCCCTTTTTCTCCAATGATGGCACCACGTCTGTGATTTGTGCTGTTTCTAGCTATCCGTGGTGGATACCTGTTTTTGTTTCTCTCTTCAATGACTGTCACGAGTCTGAGCTACTTTTCGGCCGTCTCGTACAACTGTTGAGTTTCTTTTGTGACATTAGCCCTATAGCTGCTTTTTGGCTATTTTAGGGAGGTGCCACCTTCTTCTTATTGACCCGGTCTCATGCTCTGAGCTATTTTTTAGCTGTCCTTAGTCGTGGTTGAGTTTTTTTTGAGGAATTGGACAGTGGGAGAGGCTCCCACTGTGTTTGTATTACTCAAAAGCAGGGTACAATGTACATGGCGTTTTTACCTGGCGCCTTACCTCCACCTGTGGAGGCTAGGGCTACTACTACTTTATATGGTGGGGGCAATCAAGGGGGTTCTAAGCTAATTAGAAAGGAGAGAATAAAGTCTCTCACATCTTCTCTGGTTCTATGTTGGAGCAGGGCAAAGTCATGTTTGAAACGTTGGAGCCATGATAGAATAGTTGGTGGGATGCTTCTGAAATGTTTGTTATTCCTCTCTTTCCAAATGCTCCAAGCCGCTTGAAGGAAAACATCCATGAACATGGGACTGCTCCAATCATGAGCTGCCATGCTGATCCACCGAAGCCTTGAACCAGTTTGCTACCAAGTTATCCCTAGAATGGACCAACATCGTTGGCTAAAGGGGCACTGGAAGATCATGTGTTCGACAGTCTCTTCAATTTGCTGATCACAAAGAAGGCAGTTGTAATCGTCCCCAATATTGTAGTGTCTCCTCTTTAGCATGTTACGTGTGTTTAAGCGGTCAGAGAGAAGAAGCCACCCAAAGACCTTAATTTTGAGCGTTGACCTGGCCGCCCAGAGCCACTTGTATGATTGATGTGCATGCACCTCTCGAAAATAGAATTTGTAGTATTTGATGGCCTTAAAATCCACTGAGCCCCAACAGTAAGTCCAGTTATCGTGTGGGGTCGGATCAGTAGCGTTGCCAACATGCCTCACCTCTTGCTGAAGATCACGGATTTCTTGCATTGCTTGGACTGATAGTGGGAGGTGAAACGTTTCATGCAGAGATGTGGATCCCAGGAAATCCTTAACCGAAATATCTTCATTTTTTGCAAAGGAGAAGGCGCGCTGGTACTTTTCATCGAGAGTGGCGTCGAGCCACAGGTCTTTCCACATGAGCACTGTAGCTCCATCATGCACAATGGCTTTAGAAATCCCTCTGTAAATCGGGGTGAGCTTGAGAACATCTCTCCACCAGAATGATCCGCATGGTTCCATGGCATGGGGGATTTTGTTTGTATAGTATGTGGACCACACAAGCTCCACCCAAGGTACATCGTGCTTGTTGTAGAATTTATGCAGATATTTGAGAAGGAGGGCATCGCTTTGTACGCGTAGGTTGATTATACCAAGGCCTCCACACTGTTTTGGTCTACACACCATACTCCAGGCCGCAAGGGAATTGCATTTGTCCCCATGTTCTGTCTTCTTTGTCCATAGACACTTCCTTCGCAGTTTATCAAGCAGTTCAATTATCTTTGGTGGCAGTCTGAGAGTGCACAAAGCAAAGATGACTAGTGAAGTGATCATGGTATTGAGTAGAGATAGCCTGGCTCCATACGACATCAAGGCCAGAGTGCTTGACATCCGACGTTCCATTGTACAAACAAGCGGCATTAAATCTTGAACTGAGGGCTTGGTTGTCCCGAGAGGTAACCCTAGGTAAGTGAAGGGCATGGAACCAACATTACATCCAAAGATATTGGAGAGCTCATTGTAGCAGGCAGCCTCACAGTTAATTGGGATCAGTGTGGACTTGTGGAAGTTTATCTTGAGCCCAATGGAGTCAGCGTAGTCAGTGAAAATGTTTTTGATTGTGAGGGCTTGGACCGGGCATGCAGGAAGAAGAATGAGCGTGTCGTCCGCGTATTGTATCACAGGGTAGTCGTGTTGGTTCTCTCTGGGGAACGGTAGCTGGATTCGGCCATGTCTGAAAGCGTCATTGATTGCGGCCTGTAAGAGGTCAGCCGCCAATACAAAAATCAATGGAGAGAATGGGTCACCCTGTCGAACACCACATTTACAGTTGAATTGACGACCCGGGACCCCATTTAGAAGCACCGCTGACTTGCCAGAGGAGAAAATGCATTTTACCCAATTGAGCCATCTGTCATCAAATCCCATATGCTGCATAATCATAAGCATAGCATCATGTTCGATCGTATCAAAGGCCTTTGCGAAATCCAGTTTTAGGAGGATGATCTTTTCCTTGGAGGCTTGACACTGATGGATATATTCGAACGCCCAGGCGAGACAGTCCTGTAGTGATCGGCCTTTTAGGAATCCATATTGGTTTCGATGAACGATTTTAAGAATGAGCTTTTGTAGTCGGTTGGCAAGAAGTTTTGTGAGAATCTTAAGACAACAATTCAACAAAGTGATTGGTCTAAAATCAGAGACATTCTCTGGGGAGCGAACCTTAGGAATGAGTGTAATAAACCCCTCATTGATGCTTTCAAGATTTAGGGTCCCCTCATAGAACTGGTTGCATAGATCATAGAAGTCGTTCTTAATAATATGCCAGCATTTTTTGATAAAGATACCAGAGAAACCATCTGGTCCTGGAGCTCGGTCGGTCGGCATTTCGTTAACGATCACATCTATCTCCTGCTTGGTGAAGGGGACAGTAAGTGTCTCCAGTCCCTCAACTTTTTTGATGATATCAGGGAGGTTGAATTTCATTTGGAATTCGCCTGATTTCCCCAACCGCTCTTTAAATGTATGATAAATGATTGCCTCTTTACCCGCGTGGTCATCTACGACCGATCCATCCGAGAGTTTGAGTGTTGGTATTGTGTTTCGTCTGTATCTCTCCGATGCCAGAGCTTTCAGAAATTTAGGGTCTTCGTCTCCAAATTTGATCCAACGGATAGTGCATCTTTTTTGCCAGTATTGTCGTTGATAGCCCAACAACCGAAGGAGGTGCCTTTTCAGGATTGTCCTGAAGTTCTGCTCTGGTGTGGAGAGGGCTCTAATGTTTTCAATAGCATCAAGATTGGCTAATGCAAGATTAGAATTGTCGATCGCCACTGTTAGTTTAGAGAATCTTTTACTCCACCGCTTCAACTCATATCTGAGTGCTTTGAATTTTCTGGCTAGCAAAGTGGCTGCATTGGAGGTATGCTTGAAGGTTCTTGACCAGACCGATTGGACTAACTCAAAGAAACCAGGATGTTCAGTCCAATAAGATTCGAACCTAAAAATTTTACTGCGTGGAATGGATGTTTCAATTTTCACCACACACGGGATATGATCAGAAACTGGTTTTCCCAAGGGCACCACTAGTGTGTTTGGGTATGAAGATGTCCAATTGTTGGAAGTGAGGAACCAGTCTAACTGTTCGAGCAGTGGATCAATCTGCATATTGCTCCATGTGTAGGCCCTGCCCTTGATTGGCAGTTCAATTAGCTGATTCGATCGAATGATGTCGTTGAAAGTGATCATGTCATTTGGATTACCTCCAGGCTTGTTCCTGTTGTCGGGGCCACGTATGTAATTAAAGTCTCCCAATAAAAGCCAATCATCATTAGATGGAATATTAAGATGTCGGAGCCAATTTGTATAAGTCACTCTAGAATCCCCTTGGCATGGGCCATAAATATTCACCAGCGTCCATTCCTGGGAAGACTGTGTGGAACGAAACTTAATGGCCAACGCAAAATCTTCTTCCATAATCACAGAGCCAGTAAAGATGGCACTATTCCAGATTGTGACGATCCCTCCCGAGGCCCCATTCGAAGGTATGTAAGCAAATTTGTCAAATCTCTTCGGGCAGCAAGATTTAATGAACATATTATCAATGGTGGGTTTTTTTGTTTCTTGCAGACAAATGATAGCACAACCACTAGAAGCGATAGCATTAGATAGCGCTAAAAGTTTAGGTTCAGAGTTTAAGCCACGTACATTCCAGCATAGGATGTTCCAATTCAACAAAGAAGACATGAAAGGATAAAGCAAAATAGGTAAGCCTCTCAGCAGGCACTTTCAGATACTTCAAGCCTGGGGCGGGCCGTCCGCAGAATCCGCCATGAGAGCTTCTTCAGAGACCTCGGCTGGCGGGATGGCGCACTTGCTAATTCCAATGTGCTGCAGAACCTGAATTGGAGTAGGCGGCGGGATGTAGTCCCCCTGATTGACTGTGTGATCAACAACCTCCATAGGAGTATCAGTAGCAGAGGGTACAACTCGGGGTTTAACTTTAGAGGGTTTTGGCTTAGTGTCAGAGACAGAGGGTACCTTAAACCCATCATATTTGTTGGATCTATTGCTGCGACGCACCTCCAGCACAGATGCTGGAGCTTTGGCTTTGCCTTTCCTGACTACTGAAGTGCCTGCACCCAGATCCACCGCATGAGGAGCAATCAAAGTCTTGGTGGCTTCAGTTGATGCTTCAGTGATAGCATTGGGAAGCTGAGGAAGCACTGCATCATCCGGAGCAGTTAGGCTCAGAGCATTAGTGTTAGTAGGAATGGTCACATCTGACGGCACATCCTGATCGAGGCCAGCATCAATCTCAGTAATGACAACCTTGGAAGTAGCAGCCCGGGGGAGAATGGCAGATTCCTCAAGAGACACATGCGCATCATCTCCCTGGTGTAGAGCCCATGAGGTGTGACCAGGAATGAGGATAGTACGAGAGGCAGAGTCAGCAGAGTGTTTGACAGTTTTAGATGCTGACCGAACAGAGAAATGCCCATTTGTCTCCTCAACATTGACCGAGAATTGCACTGAACTATCCCGAAAACCAAAACCTGAACTCCAAGGGCCAAAAGCAGCAATGATAGGCCGGATAGCAGCAGTGAGGTAGGTGTTGAGCCTTAGCATAGGCACACACTCATTCAGCAGGAGCGAGGCATAGCTGTCATGATCTGAAAGCATGGAGAACTGCATACCAGCATTGGATATAGTCAGGGTCAGTTCAATACTGTTTACCTCAGGTGGAGCCGCGATCGGGCCCTGGACAGAATCACTGGACTGAGCTGTGTCGACAGACAAAACACCCAAGGCCGATCCATTAACAGAAAGCAGTTGGTTGAAGATGTTTAAAGGGACGATGGCGAAACCATCAGACAGAGTAGCACTGGAGTCCGAGCTGCTAAAAACAGAGATTGAGTCGTTCCAAGCAGCAGCCGGACTATCTTGCAGGTTATTGAGAGGATGAATGCCATGGTGCACCTGCAAACCTTCTCCAGCTAGCCAGGCCTGGAAGTTGAACATTGCGGGAGGTGTATGTGGTGGGGATGGGGGCCAGACTCCCCAATTAGGTTGAAACTGCACTTCATCATCTACCACCTGTTCTGCATTGTCATTTCCTGGCTGAGCATTGGCATTGGCGGCCACATTCTGAGCGATCCAATTGTGAAGCTGCATTTGATAAATCTGTTCAGCAGTGAGGTTCTCTCCATGAAGTGGGTGGGGAATTCCATCTTCGGGAGGAGGATCCTCAGTGGCCGGCGGGACATCTGGGATGTGCGCATTCCAGTCACTGCTCCTTAACATAGTGACGGCCACAGTCCAGCTCTGGCGAGCGCCTCCAAGCTGGCGCAACACCATACTCTTAGGAACGAATCGAAGATGTATCACCCTGACTTTCAGAAGCACGAATCGACGGTCCCCTCTCGGGTTATGCCATTCAACCAACTGACCAAACTTATCGACAGATTTATGCATATAGTGTTGAGTCTGATAATCATACGGAAAACCAATGTACAGCAACCAGATCTCCGGCCCGAAAGAAGTCAGACGCATGTTCAGAGCAGCATCATGAGGAACAAAGGATATCACTACCGGCTCATCAAACTCCTCCTCATCAAGCTCAAAGGTGGTACCAACTACTGCATCCCTAATGAGCGTGTTGGGAAAACCAAAGATACCAACACCAAGAGGGTGGTCGCCTACTTCAGTCGGAAAAAACTCGGATTCATGAAGCAAACCTTCAATGATGTGGCGGAGAGCCGCCTTGCGGTGAAAGGGGATGTCCCTGTTTGCTTCAGCAATGGCGAGGAAGTCGTGGCGCAACGGAGGGATTGGACCAACCACCATGTCGTCACGCACCCTACGGTCAGGCGGCCCAAGCTCGACGGTCATGCCCGGCGGGAGGTAGGGGATGACATTGATTGGAAAGTTAGCCATGGTTGTGGTGGTGCTCTGCAACGAAGCAGAGGACGGTGTGAAGGTCGAGGTAGAATGCGGAGCGGGGGCCCTTGGGAGAGACTTGGGGACCCAGCGCCACCCCTTTTTTCCTGTGTTGATGAAGCAGGATGAAGCCACGTGTCCATCGTGCCCGCAGTTGTGACATAGAAGGGTCCCACTCGACCGCTGCGATTTCCAGTCCAGTTTGGTAGGTGCGGTAAATGGTGGGGGTAGATCAGAAGAATGATTCTGTGGCTGATTATGATTAGCATGTGAATTATTCTTGCCCAAAGTAGAATTCCTGATCAATGCAGTTTGTCGATAATTGTGTAGATTCACATTTGTTTCCGAAGCGGTTTTGTGATCCTTAGCAGAAGGGAAAATCCGGACAATGCGATTACTTGCCAACCCCTCAGTTGAAACCTGTCGAGAGATGTCACTTTTGTCATGTGAGCCAGCGGAGATAACATCCTGGTAGGCCAGCTCAAGCTTGGGCCTCTAGTAGAAGCGAGCCGCCTTGTGGTCATCACAACAGTTGGGGGTGTGGCCCATAAAGGTGCAGTATCTACAGTAAAGCGCGCCCGGGCACCCAAAAGTGAAGTGGGTAGTAGCACCACAAATGTAGCAAGATGGGTCAGGCAATGGGCTAGTTGAAATGCCTTCCAACTTGTTTGAAGTAATTGGATTCAAGGAGCTACAAACACAGGGTGAGTGCTCACAGGTAGTGCAATGTTTGTCAGGGCAGGAGTCAGCCAAATGACCCGAGGCCGTGCAAGATGAGCACAAATTCAATCTCGTGTGGATATAATCTTGAGACGGTACACTGTTGAGCTTCCAGACGTTCGCAATATGTTGCTCCGTGTGGCCTACACGATGAAAGTCCAGAATATGCAATAGAATGAAATTAGGGATAGATTGCCAATTGTCCTTTTTAAACCGACAACCTTCAAATCTTGTATTATGAGCCATAACACTGCCACACTGAAAAGAAGGGAGACTTCCAAAAGAAATATTTGCCATTAATGCTGATGAACCTAGATCCTTGGATGGCGCCTTGCCAAAAGAGTTTGAATTTGACACATTTGCTGAAAGGTCCTTCGCCGGCGACCATACTTGCTCAGCCGTCATAGTCGACGGTGCAATAAGATTAAACTTTTGTAGTTCAGCACATGTACTGAGATCAGAACTCTGACCAGCAGCAAGAAATGAGAGATTGGTTCTTAGAGCAATTGGGGATCGTGAAGCTACCTCAGGACTGTGAACATCGGAATGCCAAACATTGTCCAAACATCTTGGAGGAGTACGGCCATGGCGATAAAGTTGAAAGTGGCAACGAAGTCTGGCCAAACTCGATCTTTGAGACCATAGATAAAATGTCCAACACGATTAGAGGCCACCGATAATCGAAATGACCGACCCTCAAGATGATGCACATTGAGACTAGAAGGTAAACCCCTGATGCAACATTGTAAGGCAATGGCCATAGATTCTTCAGATAAGGGGAAGGAGGCAGACGAAAAATACACAACCAAGAAAAATTCCTTGGTAGATCCATCGGGGAGGAAATGAACAGAGGATCCAAACCGTCTACGCACCTGATCTGCGACCGCAAGGCCGGGTGAGAAGTCCCAATGTAGGAGGCCCTCCATGGAAGCCTAGTTCCCTTGGGGACCTTCTTAGTCGTGGTTGAGTTATTTCAGTAATGTCCCAGATCTGAGTTGTAAAGACCGTTCTGGTGGCTACTGATTTATCTGCCAATTTCTTGTAAGGCTTTCGGATGATCATTTCTGAACGATCAGAATTTGAGAGGTGTTGAACCTGTCATTTAATAGGTTACCCTGTCAAGAAAAATGAGGATAAGCTACAATTGTTGAAAAGTTGCACCGACAGTACCTATGGTCATACAAAGAAACAATATGGCCAGCTCTTTCAGCCAAGAATCCAGACCAAGAAAACAATACTGAAGGAGCAAGACCAGTGATGCACGTATGAAAATTGTACACGACCCCCATGGTGCAAATTCCCCAGACAGTCTAAGTCAGTATTGATCCACATGGATATGCCTACAACATGAGTAGTCGGCATGAGGAATAACAATCTGGAAGCCTGAGTCCTCACTTATATGAATCATCATGCATAGCCTGTCGTGAATTTTTTTTTCCGTCAGAACCACCGTCAGCCAATTCTGCAGATATTATCATACGGGCCAAACCCTTTATGCTGGCCACGATAGGAGACAATCAAATATTTGGTATGGATCCGATACTCACGACAGTGGAACCGGTTAAGATGATTCAGAAATGTCTGCGATGAGTCAGAATCTGTCAGGAAACAGTTATGTTTTAACTCACTATTTGGAACCCAAATGACCTGCATTTAGTGGAGAAACCCAGTGCAATGAGTCAGAGCTTGAGTTTTCATCAAAAAAATCTGATCATCACTACATGAAAGGTTGTCAGTGCCGGGTGGCACACCCAGGGGAAATCACTTTTGGATTTGTGAGACGGACATATATTTCAGTCATGATCATCAAATCACACTCAGCTAGTCAGCAGTTCTAAAAAGAAATTGGAACCTATATAAGCATAAGCAAGCTAGGTAAGATCTGTCAGAATGTGGATACAGTAAAGCAAACCACCCAGGGCTAGTCAGATAAAAATCTAATAGGAACAACAATAAAGGAAAAAGGATACCCGAGTTGGAAACGGTTTCCTTAAGTCAGAATATTCATACTAGTTCCCTGAGCAACCAACTCTCGAGGACTAGATTTCTTTAAGGGGGTGAGTTTTGTGACAGCCTGATTTTTGGCCCTTTCTTTTCTTTTGTTTTTCCAAGGTTTTTGCCTGAGTTTTCTTTTTCCGAGGCTTTGTGGTACGAAAACTGAAGAAGATGACCTCTTCTTTGCTTCTAGAGTGGCTTGTCATTCCCAAATCTTTCCCTAGACCCTGTCATTTCCATCCTAGCCCAAATCCCAATATTTTTTATTGGGAATATTCCTTTTCTATTAAAGGAATAACTCAAATTGCCCTAGGTTGTGAAGCAACCTATATTTCCCTCACTCCAAAAATTCCCAAATAATTCTCATAAATTGTTTGGGTCATATCTTGATCAAATATGTCAAAACTTTTCATTACCATGTTCAAAAATAATTCCCCAATATTCCCTTTTCTATTCTGCCCTGAATGGCACTTTGTGAAGGAAGTGTCATTTATATTTCTCCTATTGACTCCCAACCTTTTTGGGCATGTTTATATGTCCAAATAATTGCCCCATGCACAATTTCAAATTTATTTGCCTAGCTTATCTTCCTCGGTGAATTTTCAAAGTTTCTGTCAAACAGAAGGCTTTGTGAAGGAAGTACTAGCTAGGAGTACCCAAATGAGTTTAACTTTTTCACACTCCTTAATGTGCTCATACTAAACCCCTCCACCCATTTGCAGCCCCAGCCAATTATCTATGTGAACACAGGAGCAAATCTTTTTTTCTGGCAATATTTTCAGGTTGTGAAGCAAGTATATTTTATATTGCTTCAAAAATCCTGATAAATTACCAGATCATTATTCTACCCATAAAACATCTCTCCACCCATTTTGGAATCATTTCATTGGTCCATTTGATCACAAATATTATTCCAAGTTTCTGTCCACAGGAGATGTTTGTGAAGCAAGTGCTATTTTGGCTTGTCCATTTCGCAAGTTCTTTTTATATCATCTTCATATGACCAAATGACTAAGCTTTACCCAATTTGAGATCAAGTTGACACTCCATGTGAGTGCACCATCCTGATCTTCATTTCTGGACCAAATATGCAGTTGTGAAGCAACTATGATTTATCTTGGTCCATTTACCCTCAAAACCTCCAGGATGAAAGTCCTTCGATAGATAAACCTCCCAGACAAGCTACTCACTGAGTTACCTAGCTGGTGTCCCCACTGCACATCACAAACACTTGGTTGCTAGTTTACTTTGGAGCTAAGTGCAATTCTCTTCTTTGCCCCCGGAATGATTTATTTCCTCAGTTATACTTAGGTCACTAAGCATTCCACTATACATGGTCGGCCACGCCAAAACTAGCCATTTGCTCCAGTGCCTGTGGTGATCACGCTGATGTCAAGCAAATTTCGTGCTCTGGCTTCTTCCCAGCCCTGTGCCCGTCGTCTCCCTCGTCGTATCGACCTCCATCCATGTCTAGTAGCTGCCCCGTGAGCCTCTGCATCGCCCTGCGTTGCTGCTTCGTCGTGGTTCGCCATGAATGCGCCGCTGGCGCCATGCCCTTGCCGTGCCCCGCCTCTGTCCGCCATTAAAGCTTGGTCGGGAGCTCGCCCATGAGCTCCAGAAGCCTCCCCTCGGACTATATAAGGACCCCGAACCCCCTCCGCACCTCACCAACCTCTCCCCAAGCCTCCACGATCACCAGAGTTGTCCAGTCTTGCCGTTTCCTCCTCGGACTACCGTGACCTTGCCGGAGTTCTTCTTGTTTCCGACGAGCTCAAGCCTCCTCTCCTCCTCTGGTGTTGTCCAACGCGTTCCCCTCATCCCACTCAGCCACCCCACCCCCTTGCCCCCTCGCCGGAGCGGCCGCATCATCGAAGAACCCCGTCGCCCGAAGCTCCCTATACTCTCCATGGCACCGCCTCTCCCCTTCATTCCACTCCTCCCCGACGCCCCTTTCGCCTCTGAACGGGACCGCAGCGTCGCCCTGAAGCCGCCGGTGCCCACGCTTTGGCTTGAGGTGGCCGAAGTGGCCCGTTCCATCGCCGGCCGCCCGCCTCTGCCTCGTCCTGCCTCCTCCCGTCGCCGCCTCCCCTCCCCTCCCCGGTGGCAGCCCTGCCCGGGAGCGGGTGCGGCTTGACCTCCCGCACCCGCCGGTGGCCTCGCCCTGGCCGGAGACGGCATGAGCTGGCCGGGCCCCGCCGCCCTTCACCTCTGCTCCCTCCCCTGTTCAACGTGAGGAACAGGGCGAGAGGAGGAAGACGATGACCGAGCGCCAGCCTGGCCCCTGCGAGTGGGCCCCGCCTCTACTCTCGGCCCCACTTGTCGGCCTCTGGCCGTTGACCAGCCCAGCCCACGTGGATAAGTGATGGGCCACACCCTGGGACCCGCACGCGTCAGCCCCGCCACTGTTCCTTTGGATAAGGTGAAAGCATATTTTCCCAGAATGCATTTTCACTTTTTCTGTTCAGGCCCCTCGGTGAAAATATTTTCGTTATAGATGGGTCCCTGGGAGTCAAACCTCCGTAACATTTTATCCGTAACTCCAAATGAGGTGAAACCAACACTCACTTCTTCGTTTCGTCGAGCCCGTTCTTTTGGTCACACTTTCACTATGGTTTGACTCTGTGAAAATGACCTTTATGCCCTTGCCCTTATTCAGCCCCCTCCGAGAGAGAATGTTTGTCGGCGATTCGTTCCGTGAGTTTCTCTTACTTTTCCCTAGTGCCTTCTTCATCCCCAGGCAAGCCACAATACCCACTTGCATGATAGTCATGCAGTAGCCATGGTTGTCAACTTGAATCTTTATTAAATATCTGCTTGATGAAAATATGGTTATCGTTGTTCCGGTGATGTTTAGAGTTGCATGTTCACTTTTGTGCTATGTTGTTTTGTACTTTGTGATCATGTTATACCTGCTAGTAGTACCTTTCTTATGTTTATGATTACTAGTGGTACATGTTGATGTTGGTGATGGTCATGCTAGTCAGTATGCCATGCTCAGTGGATATGATTTATTGTTGATATGGTGGATAGTTATGTGATACCATGATTATGTTGATATCATGTTCATGCATTTTATCGTGGCTCAGCATATTTGCATTCAAGTTAACCAGATTAAATTGAACTTGAACAACTGTTGGCTGAGTCATGGTGCCGCTGAATAGATGCTGACTAGTGCAACCACGCTTACCGGTATGGGACGGTCCTAACTGGGTCTATTGTTGTGCCTCTCGCCGGTGCCTCCAACGTGGGAAGGCTATGGGCGCGCGCTACCCCGATCAGGTAGGCGGACATAAGCCTTGTGTTCCCGTTGTTGAGTTAGTTTTTGGATCCTTGTCCCAGAGTGGGACGGGCCACGATGGTGGTCGTTGTGTCTTGAGGTAGCGGGGCCACCCATGACTTAGCCCAGTGGGGAGTGAGTCGGAGTGGCCGGGAGAGTGTCATGGCAGTAGGACAGTTTTGTTGGAACGCTGTTGGTCCACCCGAATGGGAGTGCGAGGCCATGGGTTCCGTAGTGTTGGTACAGTGTACTAACCTCTGCAGAGTGTATATTAAATCTATCGATAGCCACGCCCGGGGATAAGGGCCCAGGTCGTTAGTAGGGTACACCATGAGTCAACAGTAATAAGAATAATGTGTTTAATAACAATGAGATAAGTTGGTTGTGATCGCCGTAAGCATCACGGGACATTTAGTGGTCGGGTTGTGATCGCCGTAAGGATCACGGGCCATTTAGTGGTCGGGTTGTGATCGCCGTAAGGATCACGATGGTATCGAGGATACCGAGTTGTGTTATGTTCGGGATGTTGTACGAGAATTGTGGGTAAAGGTCAAGCTCCTTGTGGTCATTTAATGATTACTATGGTATTGTTTATATCATGTGATGTCCGAGGTTGGTAAGTGATGCATATGTTGGTTACGAGGTAACCCGAGCAGAATAAATGGTGCACATAGTGTCATCATGTTGCATGCTAGTATTGTTGGATTAATATGTTCATGTTGTGTTGGATGTATCATGTTCATGCTATATTGTTCTGATGATTTCATGTTAATTTCTGCTTAACCTGTAATTGCCATGCTGTTGTCTGTCTTGAATGCTTCTAGTTATTGTGAGCTTGCAAGTACATTCAATGTACTGACCTGGCGTGTCATGCTAGCTTGCAGGTCATGCCGGATTTGATTGCTTGCTTGTCGTGGTTTCCGTTCGTGCGAGCTAGGATAAGCGTTCCAGCCAGAGTCCCTGCAGAGTGGAGTTCACCACCGTCGTTGTTGTTCCGCTGCTAGAATTATTCTGCTGCTTCGAGTTGTTTCTGCTGCTTGCATAGAGCAACTGAGGATGGCGTAGTGTTGCCGTACCGATGTTATTCATTGTAATATCGGAGACCTTGTATTCATATTCGTGTAATAATAGAAAGCTGGTTTGTTCTATGCTAAGCAGTGCCATATTCCAGAAGACTTCTCCTCGATCTCTGGGCTGGAATACGGGGCGTTCCGGTTTCTCTGAGCAGGGGTTTTACACGTTGCCGGGGAGGTGAGTGCTTGAAGGTATATCTTGCAATCAAATCTTTTTGTTTCTTGTTTTATCACTAGTTTAGTCTACAAAAGAAAACTACAAAAAAATGGAATTGAGTTTGTCTCATACGATTCATCTTTTTAATATCTTTCGTGAGAATGATGAAAAGGAAAATTGTGCTCAAGTCCTAGTAGAAGAATGCATTAAAATGTTTCGTACTAGATCTTTGTATGATGAGCATGATTGCAATGTTGTTAGTATGAATTCCTTGAATATCCATGATGCTAATGATATGCAAATCTACAAGCCTGGGGAAGCTATGTTTGATAAATATGATATGTTTAGTCCCCCAAGTTTTGATGAGAATATTTATTATGATGAAATCATGCCTCCTATTTATGATGATTATATTTATGAAAGTGGATTTGGAGAGGTCATTACTTTATTTAGTGTTGAATCCACTATTTCGGAAGAGGTTCCAACTGATTATGAGAACAAAGTTGCTATCTATGATGATTATTGTTATGACTTCTATGCTATTAAGAATAATGATACCCATGAAACTTGTCATCATGATTTTAGTTTTCAATTGGATTATGCCTCACATGATAGTTATTTCGTTGAGTTTGCTACCACTACTATTGATGAGAAGAATTTTGCTTATGTGGAGAGTAATAAAAATTATATGCTTGTAGACCATGAAACGAATGCTTTAGGTGCTGGTTATATTGTTGAATTCATTCGTGATGCTACTGAACATTACTATGAGGGAGGAATATATGCTTGTTGGAATTGCAATAATGTCAAGTTTCCTCTCTATGTGTTGAAAATCTTGAAGCTATGCTTGTTTTGCCTTCCTATGCTAATTGATTATTGTTCCCATAAGTTTTTTGCTCACAAAATCCCTATGCATAGGAAGTGGGTTAGACTTAAATGTGATAGTCGTGATTCTCCCGTTATGTTTCAATTCTTATCTTTTATGTGAGCATCATTGTCATCATCATGCCTAGCTAGAAAGGCATTAAAGAAAAGTGCTTGTTGGGAGACAACCCAATATTTAACCTTGCTGTTTTTGTGTTTCCACATGATTATGATACTATAGTAATCATGTTTTATAGCTTTTGTTTCAATAAAGTGCCAAGTAAGACCTTTAGGATAGCTTACGGTGATAGTTTTGTTGATCCTGCTGAAAATCAGAAACTTTTGCACCCAGTAAATTAGTTTTGATAATTCACAGAAACGTGCTTTTGATCTGATTATTTTTCTCCGGATTGGTACACCAATTTCTTAGGACTTCCTATTTTGGTAGGATTCTTGGAGTTCCAGAAGTATACGTTTGATACAGATTACTCCAGACTATTCTGTTTTTGACAGATTCTGTTTTCTATGTGTTGTTTGCTTATCTTGATGAATCTATGAGTAGTATCGGAGGGTATGAACCATAGATAAGTTTGAGTACAGTAGATATTACACCAATATGAATTTAGAATGACTTCACAACAATACCTAAGTGGTGGTTTTATTTTATTATATACTAACGGAGCTTACGAGTTTTCTGTTGAGTTTTCTGTTGTGAAGTTTTTAAGTTTTGGGTAAAGATTCGATGGATTATGGAATAAGGAGTGGCAAGATCCTAAGCTTGGGGATTCCCAAGGCACCCCAAGGTAATATTCAAGGACAACCAAGAGCCTAAGCTTGAGGATGCCCCGGAAAGCAATAAAAGCGACAGACTGCATAATAAAGGTCCATATACAACTGGCAATATAAAGTGACGTTCTTTTGCGTTAAGATTTTGTGCATCCAACCATAAAAGCGCATGACAACCTCTGCTTCCCTCTGCGAAGGGCCTATCTTTTACTTTATGTCTTTTAATTTATGCAAGAGTCAAGGTGATCTTCACCTTTCCCTTTTTCATTTTATCCTTTGGCAACCACCTCGTGTTGGAAAGATCCTGATATATATATATATATATATATCCAATTGGATGTACGTTAGCATGAACTATTGTTGTTGACATACCCAAAGGTGAATACGTTGGTAGGCAACACTATAAGCCCCTATCTTTCCTAGTGTCCGATTAAAACTCCATAACCATTAGTATTGCGTGAGGGTTAGCAATCATGGAAGACTATATGTTAGTTGAGTTTGTGGAGTTTGCTAAATCAAAGCTCTAACATAGACCCTTCCTGAAAATAAGATGAAAAGAATGAAGTTTGCTAGTTTTCAAGAAAGTTTATGGTCTATGCTTTAACATGTGAATATCTTGTTACTTGATCTTTAGAAGTTTTATGAGATGAACTACTATTATGACATATAATCATGCTAGAAAAGGTGATTGAAATTATCTTTGATCAAACTTGTGCACCTTCTAGCATTCACACTTCATAAATTCTTTCTTTTATCATTTACCTACTCGAGGACGAGCAGGAATTAAGCTTGGGAATGCTGATACGCCTCCAACGTATCTATAAGTTATGAAGCATTCCTGCTATTTTATTATCTTGTTTGAATGATTACCGTCTTTATTATACACTTTTATGTTACTTTCGGGACTAACCTATTAACCGGAGGCCCAACCCATATTGCTGTTTTATTGCCTGTTTCAGTATTTTGAAGAAAAGGAGTATCAAACGGACTCCAAACGGAATGAAACCTTCGGAAAAGTTATTTTTGGAACAGAAGCAATCCCGGGAACTTGGAGTGCAAGCCAGGGAAGCGTCGAGGAAGCCACGAGATAGGGGGGCACGGCCACCCCCCTGGGCACGCCCTCCACCCTCGTGGGCCCCTAGAGGCTCCCCCGACTGACTTCTTTCACCTATATATTTCCATATACCCTAAAACCATCGGGGAACAAGATAGATCAGGAGTTCCGCTGTCGCAAGCCTCTGTAGCCACCAAAAACCTCTCGGGAGCCTGTTCCGGCACCCTGTCGGAGGGGGGATCCCTCACCGGTGTCCATCTCCATCATCCCGGCGCTCTCCATGACGAGGATGGAGTAGTTCACCCTTGGGGCTGAGGATATGCACCAGTAGCTATGTGTTTGATCTCTCTCTCTCTCTCTCTCTCTCTCTCTCGTGTTCTCTCTATGGCACGACCTTGATGTATCGCGAGATTTGCTATTGTAGTTGGACCTTATGATGTTTCTTCCCCTCTACTCTCTTGTGATGAATTGAGTTTTTCCTTTGAAGTTATCTTATCGAATTGAGTCTTTAAGGATTTGAGAACACTTGATGTATGTCTTGCCGTGTTTACCTGTGGTGACAATGGGATATCACGTGATCCACTTGATGTATGTTTTGGTGATCAACTTGCGGGTTCCGCTCGTGAACATATGCATAGGGGTTGGCACACATTTTCGTCTTGACTCTCCGGTAGAAACTTTGGGGCACTCTTTGAAGTACTTTGTGTTGGTTGGATAGATGAATCTGAGATTGTGTGATGCATATCGTATAATCATGCCCACGGATACTTGAGGTGACAATGGAGTATCTAGGTGACATTAGGGTTTTGGTTGATTTGTGTCTTAAGGTGTTATTCCAGTACGAACTCTTGAATAGATTGATCCAAAAGAATAACTTTGAGGTGGTTTCGTACCCTACCATAATCTCTTCGTTTGTTCTCGGATATTAGTGGCTTTGTAGTGACTCTTTGTTGCATGTTGAGGGATAGTTATATGATCCAAATATGTTATTATTGTTGAGAGAACTTGCTCTAGTGAAAGTATGAACCCTATGCCTTGTTTCCTACCATTGCAATACCGTTTACGCTCACTTTTATCATTAGTTACCTTGCTTTTTTTATAATTTCAGATTACAAATACCCATATCTACCATCCATATTGCACTTGTATCACCATCTCTTCGCTGAACTAGTGCACCTATAATATTTACCATTGTATTGGGTGTGTTGGGGACACAAGAGACTCTTTGTTATTTGGTTGCAGGGTTGTTTGACAGAGACCACCTTCATCGTACGCCTCCCACGGATTGATAAACCTTAGGTCATCCACTTGAGGGAAATTTTCTACTGTCCTGCAAACCTCTGCACTTGAAGGCCCAACAACGTCTACAAGAAGAAGGTTGTGTAGTAGACATCAATGTCAAACACGCTGCCACCGTCACTCGTCCACAAACATTGAGATACCTCATTTTTAAATTCTAGTAAATCCAAAACTCGTCTGTAATTCATGAAACATGGCATGCTATCATGGAGCGGCATCAACATGTCGTCGTAAATTTTTTGTCCCAATTGGGGCAGGTTTGGGTATAAGCTTCTCACGAACCAGAGCTTCTCACAACAAGCTTGATAGTTTCTGTAGGGAACATTTCACCTTTCTTGACGAAATGATAGCCGTTGCCACTTCTTGATTTCAATTTTTTCTCTAGTGTCAACATAGAACAACATGAGTGTTGTGTTAAATCTTGGAATTTTTCGGGGTTCGTTAGCACATTCTTATGCATTAATTGTGTTTTCAATGCATTTATGTGCATAATTCAAATTTGAACTACATGCACATGCTCTAATGGAAATAAATTGGTTAAAAGTTGAAATCTGTGTCCTTGGTTGCATGCTTACGTCCCATGCAAGAAATAGGAATGAATGTCAAACACCCTTCCATCGTCACTCGGCTGCAAACATTGAGATACCTAGTTTTTAAATTCTAGTAAATCCAAAACTCGTCTGAAATTCATTAAACCTAGCATGCTATCACAGAATGGCACTCGACATGCCGTGGTAATTTTCTTGTCCCATTTGGGGCAGGTTTGGGTATAAGCTTCTCACAAACCAGAGATTCTCACAACAAGCCTGATGGTTTTGGTAGGGAACATTTCACCTTTCTGGAGGAAACGATAGCCGTTGCCTCTCCTTGATTTCAACTTTTCTCTAGTGTCAACAAAGAACAACATGAGTGTTGTGTTAAATTTTGGAATTTTCGGCGTTCGTAGCACATTTCTTATGCATTAATTGAGTTTTCAATGCATTTATCTGAATAATTCAAATTTGAACTACATGCACATGCACTAATGCATATAAATTGGTTGAAAATTCAAATCTGTGTCCTTGGTTGCATGCTTAGGTCCCATGCAAGAAATGGGAATGAATGTCAAACACCCTACCACTGTCACTTGGCCGCAAACATTGAGATACCTGGTTTTTAAATTCTAGTAAATCCAAAACTCGTCTGAAATTCATGAAACCTGGCATGCTATCATGGAATGGCACCCGACATGCCATGGTAAATTTTTGTCCCATTTGGGCCAGGTTTGGGTATAAGCTTCTCACAACAAGCTTGATGGTTTCTGTAGGGAACGTGCCACCTTTGGGGACGAAACGATACCCGTTGCATGTTATTGCTTTCAAAAAATTTCTAGTTACAACATAGAACAACAGGAGTGTTGTGTTAATTTTTGGAATTTTTCGGGGCTCGTTTGGACATTTTATATATTAACTAGATTTTTCTAGGCATTTTATGTGCATAATTCAAATTTTAACTACATGCACATGCTCCAGTGCATATAAATTGGTTGAAAAATCAAATCTATGTACTTGGGTGCATGCTTAGGTCCCATTCAAGAAATGGGAATGAATTTCAAACACCAGGCACTATTGACTGCCGGCAAAATGTTGAGATACTTTGTTTTTAAATTATAGTAAATCCAAAACTCATCTGAAATTCATGAAACTTGGGATGCTATCATGGAATGGCACCCGACATGTTGTGGTAATTTTCGTGTCCATTTTGAGAGAAGGCACACTCGAATTGCAGTCAACAAAGGCATTTTAAAACAAGTAGTTGCCACTCTAACATCACAAACGTTTTAGATAGAACACTCGTATGTACACTGACAACTTCCCTAGTAAGCCAAGGGAAAATATGCTGAGCAGGAGTTGTGTAGCTCTTCATCGCAAACGTTTTAGATAGAACACATGTATGCAAAGTGAGAGCTATGGTCTTATGCAGTAAGCCAAGGGAAAATTCGCTGCCCAAGATTTGTGCATCTCTTCAACGCAAACGGTTCAGATTGAATAAGGTATGCAAAGCGAGGCTTCAGTGCTAAGCAAAAAGAAAATTTGGCAAGCAGGATTTCTACCTCCCTTCAACGCAAACAATTTTTTCGGATGACCCGTGTGAAACCACGTACACACAGTTACATAAGATTTGCATCTGTCATATTGGGTATATTGCCATTTGTCAAACTGGAAAGATTGACATTTGTTGATCTAGTATTGCCATTTGTCAATTCTTGTAACACTGCGATTTGTCAAAATATGCAGCTAAAAATCCCTAGCACTATCTAGTTTTTGCAACTAAAATTTAGTAATTAAGCATAGATTTCATTCATAGATTAAGCAGTCGTGCTTAATTTATACAAACAGTTCAACTTTACAGCTGAACCGACCAAACTTTTCCCCAATTGTTGCCAACCATGTACTGAAATAGCTAGTTCAACTATATATACTAGATAATTTTAAGTACGTTGTACAATTCCACCACATCTATAGTCAGATGAACTGAACAAAATAGCCCCTAAATACTACTACTAAGAGGGGCTTTGTACTACTTCCGACAGCCTCTCTTCTGCAGAGCGCGCTCAGTAAGAGGAAGAGGAGGAGTAGCCTACCGACAAGCTGGACAACTGCAATACGGTGCCTGCCGCTGCTACAACTTCAGCGATGCTCACCTCAAACACCCTCTGCCGCTCCAGATGACCCCTCAGGAGGCGGAGGCCGGACTGCTCGTAGAGCTCTTGATTCCTCGCCTCTGCGTCGGCATGTGTCGTGGCCACGGAGGCGGTAAGGCTCTTTGCATGCTCGACGAGGTGCTCCTCCTCCTCCCGCAGGAACTCGATGTAGCGCGCAAGGTCGCTATCGCACGTGCGGGCCTCCACCTCCGCCTCCCTCCCGCGGGCAGCGGTGGCAGAGCGGGTGATGATCCTGGCGGTCGATGGTGGGATGGCAGCCATGACGGACGATGATGGGTGGCAGCCATGACCACCACCTCCCGCCTTCGTACCGCGCTGGCGGAGTGGGTGATGACCATAGTGTCCGGTAGTGGGGTGGCGGCCACGATAGCCACCTCCCGCCTTCGGGCCGCGGCGGTGGAGCGGGCGATGGCCCTGGCTTTTGACGGAGCTGTGGCGGCAACGGAGGCCTCCAACAGCTACCTACGGGCACCGGCGTCCGAGCGTGTGGTGCGTGTTCCGCGCACACCCAACTGGGACGCCATGCGCACTACAGTACACCGGGGACTGCACCACCACCGCGGTGTATCCTCCCAGTTCGAGCTGTGCTCTGATGACAGCGGTCTGGTGCCATTGCCAATTTTGGGAGAAGTAGACGAGATAATCTATAGGGAGGGATGGCAAAATGCGACGCAGGACTCGTCGGCCGTGAGGGTTTATATAGTAGACTGATAAGCATTGGGATTTTGGGGGATTTCACTGAGTCGTGCAGGAAGCTTGTGCAGGAATCTACGCGGTTCCACGGGAACGGGCTCAGCACCGTTTGGCCAAAAGAATGCCCCTACACACTGCTCAAGCTTGCGCTCAAACCGTCTACGACCGCGGGGTGACAAGACGTGCTAGAGCAGGACGAAAGGACAAGTATACATACATTTAATAAAAATATGTTTGCGATTTAATTAACTACTATACGCCCGTCCTGGTTTGTAAGTAGGATTTAATTAATAAAATACAAATGCATGTCGCCAAAGATTATATCGTCGGATTCGTATTTGAACATAGTTTCCAGTTATATAATTTTTTAACATGCAGTAACATTTTGTTGGTTAAATTTGAGGTTATATACCAGCCGTTTGCCCACAACACACACGGTCACGGCCTCTCCTCGCGTCCCTAGGCAAGCTCTACTCACCGTTAGGCGTTGTAGCATGCTATGCTTGCCATTAGGCACCGCGACGCGCTCTGCTCGCGTCCGTCGGCGCGCTCTGGTTGTGGGCAGCTTTTCCTTGCATGTTCAAATGCTATATGCATATATATGGTTGCCCGCCATTGGGGCGACCGTGGAGCGCTCTGCTCGCGTCCCTCCGTGCGCGCTCTGCCAGCGGTTGGGCCTACGCACGATCACGTCGGGGGCCCATATGCATGCGGTTGCGCCATGCGCGTTGCCACGCGACGCAATTACGTGCGGCACGATGGAGTTACGCGCTGCGAATTAGAAATGCCATCAGGGTGTGTTGATCAATATTCCAGGCCTTACGGCCTCTCCTTTAATTCCCGCGGCCATTATAACCTTAGTCTCTTCAACCTTTCGATCGCGCCCCAAAACACAACAAGTACACCCATGACGACACATAGAGATGGGATGTCTAGCGGTGCTCTAGTGGAGATTGGCGAGCATAAAGTGGAGACCCGCGTGAGGGAGACGGATCTCTCGGTGGTGTACACCATCGACCCGGCCGTGGTGGATGACTACATCAACACCGTTGAGCAGTTGCTTGCTGGAGACAAGTACATGGTGGTCGGAATCCACCACCAGTACACCGCCGGTCTTCCTGGCAAAGATCAGAAGGTTGCCGTCGCCAAGTTGTGCGTGCGCCATCATGTCCTCATCTACCACTACTGCATGGCCATAGAGCCTTGCAACCATTTTGCTAGGTTTGTCAACAACACCGATTATAAGTTTGCTATAGTGGAAACCACCGACGATGTAAAAGCGCTCAGGATTATGGGCTTGGCCTGCAAGAACCTTGTTGAAAACCGTGAGCACTGCAGGGTTTGGGGAAGCACGAAGAAGGACTCCCTAGTTGAACTCGCCTCGGCCATCATCGACCCCTACTATGAAAAGATGAAGCAGGATGCCCAGAGAACAAGTCCCGAATCCTGGCACTAAGCCTGGATGTGGCAACTGGATGAACCTCACCTCAGGTTCGCGGCCAAGAGCGTGTACACATGCTACAAGATGCACAGGCGGATCGTCGGCATGAGGAAGTTCTTCGTTACCCAAATCGACAAGCCCGAATCGAGCCACCAGCAGAGAAAGCGTCACAAGCACTAGATGATGATCAGATGATCATTTATGCTAGTTATGCATGTAATATATAGTTTACTTTGGTGTGTGGAAACGACATGTGTGTAGTAGCCACCTATGTAATTATGCATGTAATAGTTTACTTTGTTGTGTGCAAATGACATGGTTATAGTAGACACTTATGTAAGTGGATGTTTAATTTGGTTAAGAAACCATGTTCTTATAAGTGTGTATATATATATGTGATTGTTCAATATGCAATCCCATTGCACAACACACACGTCTTATTAGCAGCAATCATTTGTGTTATTATCGGTCTTCGCACACATTTCTGATTACAGACCTGTTTGCCGCATATCACACACATCTTGTTATATTGAACCGTTTATGTTCTCTTGTCTCGGCACAAATAGTTCATCCGCATGAACCGCATGCCGTATATCACACACACCTTGATCTGGCTGACCGTTTCTTTTGTGTAGCCTAACCACAAACAGTTCATCCTAGTGAACCATATGTTGTTTATCGCACACAACTTCATCTGGCTGCCCGTTTCTTTTGTTGCTCCTCATCGCGAACGGTTAATTTCACTGAACCGTATGCCCTAAATCACACACGGAACTAAAATCTGAACCGTGTTTGATGCATCCATCATCACAAACATTTTGCACCTTTTTTGACGGTTTTTTACACCATCATTTGCGATTAATGCATCACACACAGTTTCGTCAAAGGTTTTGTGATTGTAGTGTCGCGTTAGCAGCATCCTACACAAGTGATCTCTTCGTGCATGGCATTTATCCAATCCTGATCTTCCAATGCTTCTTCAACCTTCATATGTTCATAGCTACAAATGAATGAGTAATGTTCAGAAAAATTAGCCAAATGAGTTTTAGAGCAAGTAATTCTCCTGGTTTCAATATCATCAAAGATTTGTTCGATGGGATGATCTCTTGAGACTCTTCTCTAACTGGTGAGAGCTTTTGTTTGGGTCGGTGTGGAACATCCTCTTCATTGTCTTGTTCTTCCTCTTGTCTTTCTTCGTTGTTGTTGGCGTTGTTGTTCTCCCGTGGAGCTGGAGAAGGAGGTCATCAAGGTTCATCTTTTTGTACATCCTTGTTTTCATCGTCTTGATGTGTCCCACTTGTGGATGCCTTCAAGTCAACTTGTGGTTCACCTTGGCGTGAAGTTGAGGCTTCCACTTGGACGGACGAGGTAATATCCTTCACCTCCGTTGGGAGAATCTTGCCAATAGACAAGTCTTGTATAGCTTCCAAAGGTTCTTTGTCACCTACATCAATTGGAAATTGCTCTACTTGTGAGCCGTTAGATTCATCAAACTTCACATCTACCATCTTTTCAACCTTTCGGGTGAAATTATTATAGACACGGTAAGTGTGAGAGTTTGAGCCATAACCGAGTAGGAAACCTTCATGAGATTTAGGAGCAAATTTAGAACAACTATGCTTATCAAAATGTAGCACTTTGAGCCGAATACCCGGAAGTATCCAACTTGGGGTTTGTTACCGGTGAGAAGCTACTATGCCATCTTGCTGAGTAGCTTGTGAAGATATAGACGATTCATTGCATGACAAGCTGTCTCAACCGCTTCAGCCCAAAAGTGTTTTGGCATGTTGTACTCATCAAGCATCGTTCTCGCCATTTCGATGAGCGTCCAGTTCTTCCTCTCAACAACTCCAATTTGTTGAGGTGTGTACGTAGCCGAGAACTCATGTGAAATCCCTTCTTCTCAAGAAAGGTGTCTACACTGGCATTCTTGAACTCCATTCCGTTGTCGCTGCGAACCTTCTTGATCTTCACTTCAAATTGGTTTTGGGCCTTCCTAGCGAAATTTTTGAAGATCTTTTGGACCTGCTATTTATCATCAAGAAAGAACACCCACGTAAATCTTGAAAAATCATCAACAATGACCAATCCAAATGAGTTACCACCGAGACTCTTGTAGGCATTGGGACCGAAAAGATCCATATGAAGTAGCTCGAGCGGTCTCCTTGTGGTTATTATGTTGTTCACGGGGTGGCTTCCTCCAACCAGTTTTCCTACTTGGCAAGCACTACAAACTCTTCCTTGTCAAATATAACATCTTTAACACCAAGGATATGACCACCTTCAATAAGATTCTCAAGATTTCACATGCCCACATGACCTAACCGTCTATGCCACAACCAGCCTTTAGAGGATTTAACAATTAAGCAAGTTCTAGGTTGACCCTTTTTAGTGAATCAACAATGTATATATCACCTCTATGTATGCTGGTAAAGTACATTTTATGATTATCTCTTCAAAACACTTGGCAATCTACTTCAGTAAATAGGACATTGAATCCAAAGTCAGCTAGTCTAGATACAAAAAGTAAATCGTAGCCAAGAGATTCAACGAGCATAACATTTTGTATGGAGCTGTCATGTGAGATGGCCACCTTACCAAGGCCAACCACCTTACCTTTGAGTTATCACCAAAAGTGACATACTTTCGAGGGCCGTCGTTTTCAGCAACCTCACGGAACATATCCTTGTCTTCGGTCATGTGATCGGTACATTGACTATCAAGAACCCATTCCTTTCCTCCAGCCATGTAGCCGCGAAAGTTAGCCATCAGACCAAAGTGTCTCATAGACTCATTAAGATCAAAGTCATTATCATCATCCTCATCATAGTATCCATGTTCAACATCGTCTTGCAAATGATCATTTCCTAGAGAGAGAGTGATTCAATAGATATATGATTTTGACAATGATCATCTCTATGAATTCTAATGGCTTCAGAAATGATATTGATATTGATTCCAACATCTCCTTTGGAATGCATCAGGTCATGAAGCTCAAATAAACAATCGCCGAACTTAGGATCATTGATTCAAAGAAATAGACTTATGAAGAATCTCATCTAAGTTTTTCAAGGAATAGTCCGGAAATCATTCCTCAAGAAATCTCCATATGGTATAAGCACATTCAGGAGTTGGCAAGCGACCTATTAAATTTCTAGGCAAATCTCTAGTGATAAGGTTGATAGTTCTAAGATTACGAATCATGTCAAGAGACTCATCAGGGGTAGGATGGAAGGGGTCAACAAGGGGTTCACAAGGAGTAGTAATGTACTTGTTAAAGTGATATTCATGAAAAATTCCAAGCATCTCATTTTCCACTCAATATAAACTCTCCATCAAGCATAGGCAACCTATGTCTAATACTCCCGATCGTAGACTCATCCATCTTCCTCCAATGGTGATTAAACAAAAGCAATGGAGACCAAAGCTCTGATACCAATTGAAATGATCGAGAAGAGTTGTCTAGAGGTGGGGGTGGTTAGACTCTCAATAAGTAAAGGTAGTAGTTTTTATGTTTTTCAAGTTGAGGTAGGAAATTAGCACAATTTCAAGCATTCACAATACAATTAAAGCAACCATGCAAAGAGTATATGAGTAGCAGAAAGTAAAGCATGCAACTTGCAAGAAAGTAAAGGGAGGGATTCGAGTGTGCAAAAGCAATTGGAGACACAAAGATTTTTTGCGTGGTTCCGATAGGTGGTGCTATCGTACATCCACGTTGGTGGAGACTTCAACCCATGAAGGGTAACGGTTGCGCGAGTCCATGGAGGGATCCACCCACAAAGGGTCCACGAAGAAGCAAACTTGTCTATCCCACCATGGCCATCGCCCACAAAGGACTTGCCTCACTCGGGTAGATCTTCACGAAGTAGGCGGTCTCCTTGCCCTTACAAACTCCTTGGTTCAACTACACAATCTTTACGTCGGCTCCCAAGTGACACCTAACCAATCTAGGAGACACTACTCTCCAAAAGGTAATAGATGGTGTGTTGATGATGAACTCCTTGATCTTGTGTTTAGATGATAGTCTCCCCAACACTCAACTCTCTCTCACAGATTTGGCTATGGTGGAATGATGGTTTGAGTGGAAAGCAACTTGGGGAAGGCTAGAGGTCAAGATTCTTGTGGTTGGATTGGAATGTCTTGGTCTCAACACATGAGTAGGTGGTTGTCGGTGTTCTGGGAATGGGGCCCCCCAGACTTGGCTGCCTGCGGCCCATGGCGTGGCTCCACCAGTGGCCCAGTACGACCCGTCTTCGTCAACTAACACTCAAGACCCTCGCGAGGCGCCAAGCCTCGCAAGGCGGACGACACAAGGCCTCCTCAGGAGCGGCCTCACTAGGCAGGCTCATGAGGGGGCGGAGAGATCAAGGCAAGGGGTACCTTGTGAGGTTCCCGTGACGCAAGCCATGACGACCAAGGCCAGGCGGGTGCCAGGCGGGCGCCAGCGTGCATAGTGTCCTCGTTTCCCCTTTGTGCTAAGGGGGCAAGCATAGGCGCGGAGTACCGATGCATCAGGCAAAGGTTTCCATATCGGTGCAACAAGACCAAGAACAGTAGGATGGCTGGACGAAGGTCATCGTGGAGCCCAAGACAGCGTCACCACCAGCGCCTTTGACAGGCGAAGACCACCTTTAGTCAGGATAGCTTGTACTAGCTGTCCCCTTTCAATTTGGTCGTTGTTGGATCCCTTCCTGCTGAATATTTGGGGACAGGACTAGGGCCTCTATAAATAGGACTAGCCACCACAGTAGATAGAGAGATCGAAAACGGGGTGAAGAGGAACGAACTCAGTTCATCCTGGCATCCACCAAAGCACAAGAACACCTCTCTTCAGGAGGCTGTTCTTCCCTTGTACTGTTCATCATCAGCCCAAGAGGCAATCCTCCACACCCACACTGGAGTAGGGTATTACACCACAAGGGTGGCCCGAACTAGTATAAATATTGTGTCTCTTGTGTTGTGAGTTCATCGAGCTAAGCTCAGAGATCGCGGCGAGGTTGAGGGTGAGATTTGGTAGGAGGAAATCCTTGTGCGCACCCCAGTGTTCGAACCTCAAGGGTTTTGTTGGAACCCTAAATCCAACACTTGGCGTGCCGGGTGGGGGTGCGCCGAAGTCTTCCTTCTGCTGATCCGCATCCCATCGCTTCGTCACATCCATGTCTGACGCCCACCGAGCCCGCGCTGAGCACCAGGCCGCTCTCGCCGCATGCGTCACCCAGATGGCTCCTGTCAACGGACCTCCCCGTCATTATCCGTTGCCTGCCGCCAACGTCACCACCGGCCCGGCGGGGAACGAGCAGCAAGCATCCTCGCTGCACCCCGCGGTGCGGCGGGACGGCCGCACCGCCACTCCATCGCTGACCCCAGCCGGCTCGTCGTCCCATGCTCGTCGCGCCCCCAGGGATGTGCAGGCCGTGCTGTTTATGGCGCGCGAGCTCCTACATTATCGCCCCGTCGACGACCTCTATGAGGAATGGCTCGCTCGCATCCCCGAGCTCGTCAGCGCCGCAGAGGGCTCTCCCACGCCATCCCTCTCGTTGCCTCGCCCTCCGCCAGGTATGGGCGATGTGGCTCATGGAGCGCCTCCACCACCTCTTCCCCATGACGGCACCCTAGCGCCAAGGCGTGCGTCCCCTGGGCGCGACACACCGCATCCGGCGCCCGCGCGAGAAGGAGGAAGCTGTCAAGAAATCCCTCGGCCTCAAGAAGGCGCCCCCGTGCTCCTTGCACCGGCATGACAAGACCGCGTACTGCCTATGGCAGCGGTACGCGGGTACCATCAAGATCAAGCTCCGCGTCAGCAAAGGGCCCTGGTGACCACAGTAGGCTGCCATGCCTTCACCCCCGAGCTGCGTAGCGTCGCCTGGCCGGGCAAGTTCAAGCCGGACCTGCCTCCTCGCTATGATGGCACCCCCGACCCCGCTGAGTTCTTGCAGCTCTACGAGCTGACCATTGAGGTGGCCAAAGGTGACGAGAAAGTCATGGCGAATTGGTTTCCCATGGCACTCAAGGACGGTGCCCGCTCGTGGCTCCTGAACCTGCCTCCCGGCTCGATCTCCTCCTGGGACGAGATGCACAGCCGCTTCATCGCTAACTTCCAGGGCACTCACGACTGCCCCCCGGCCACGGGTGACCTGTGCCGCATCAAGCAGTAGCCCGGGGAGACCTTGCATAAATACATCCAGCGCTGCAACAGCGTCTGCCTCAAGATCCCCAAGGTGACGGACGAGCCCATTATCTCAGCATTCTCTGATGGCATCCATGACGTAAATATGAAGGAGGAGCTTGCCATCCACGAGGAGTTGTGCACATCCCTGGAGTTGTTCAACCTGGCGACCAAGTGTGCAAGAGCTAAGGAGGGACGCCTCTCCCTCCTCGAGCTCCCAGCTGCCGACCCAGAAGAAAAGAAGACCAAGGCCAAGGACGTGAAGTGCAAGGGAGTGGCCATGCTCGCGGCGGAACCAGACAGAAGCACAGCAGGGACCAGCCGGAGTCGTCCAAGGGCAGCCTACCGTTCTACGCCTACCACAACCTCCACACCCACAACACCAACGATTGCCACAAGCTTAGGGCTGTTCGAGAAGGACGCTTTGGTCGACGCCTCGAGCGCGACGACCGGGGCTACGACCGAGGAGGGGGACGTGGCGGAGGACGATGGGACGACCGTGGCCCTCGCCAGGAGTGGCGTGACCGACCTTGTGAGGATCGCTGGCAGGACCAGCCTCATGAGGCCACCTGGAGGGATCAGCCTCGCGAGGACCGCCCCCAGGGTAACGTAGGCCTTCCTCCGCTGTTGCCGCCGCCAAGAAGGAATGACGACCATCATCAGGATGAGGGGGCTGGGAACTTCCATGAGCCACGTGCTATCTCCCGCACCTTGGGTGGAGCTCAGGCCCCAACCTTTCAGCGTATCTTCAAGCAGTTTGCTCGCGACGTGAACGCAGCCCTCCCCAGGCTGGAGGCCACATGCCCGCTCAGGTGGTCCAGGTGCGCTATCACCTTCAGCTCGGCAAATCAACTCAAGTGTGCGGCTACTGCTGGCGTTCTCCCGATGCTCTGTTCACCCGTCATCAGCAACGTACAAGTCACCAAGACCCTCATTGAAGGCGGCGCATGGCTTAACGTCCTGTCCATCGAGATGTTCGACAACCTTCAAGTGCCATACAATCAGCTTCAGCCCACCAAGCCCTTCTCAGGAGTTACCGATGGTTCTACCACCACGATAGGGTAGGTCCGCCTCCCTGTCATCTTCGGAGAGCGCGACAACTACCACACCGAGCTCATCGACTTTGATGTCGCCCACGTCCACCTGCCGTATAATGCCATCCTCGGGTATCCAACCCTGGCCAAGTTCATGGCAGTAACCCACCATGGCTACAACTTCCTCAAGATGCCAGGAAGCGGCGGAATCATCATGGTCCCCTACGAAGAAAGAGATCGGTGTGCTCCCTCGAGCGTGCCTTCCAAGCTGCAGCAATCGAGGACCCGGACAGCAAGGGCGAGAACCCTCCCGAGGCCATCCCCAAGAAGAAGAAGCAACCACTCCGCACAGGGCCTGAGGAGGTCGGCGTCTTGGGTGTTGTCGTGTGAGGATCAGCGCCCGTGCCTGGGGCGCCTCCTTCCATCGCATAGGAAGGCGCGCCCGGCGCCCTCCTCGGGCAGGGCTCGGGGTTTCTCTGCTAGAGGGCCTCAGACCTTGCCAACATCACGAGGGAGGCGCTCGGGCACCACTTGGAGGCGTTCTCCGCGGCACGTTTCCCTCAGGAAGGCACAGGGCGTGGAAAGCCCAACGTTCAGGAGTTCATTGCCAAGACCACTCAGGAGCTTCAGGAAGCAAGGGCCGCACGCGGCGACCGCCGCTCGCCTGGCATGGCTCCCCATCCAAGTGAGGATTGTGAGCTCCGCATCTGCATCGACGTCCCAGGGCTCAACGGAGTCGCATCTCAGGAGCGCTTCTGGCCTTCGCGCGTGGGACGCTGCGAGGGTCCGCCGCACAGCTACGTTCCCATGCCTTTTGGCCTGCCGAACGCGGCTTCCACCTACCAGCGTCACCTGCAGAGCATCCTGGCATCCCAGGAGGCCAAGCACCATGCGATCCTAGCAGAGATAGAAACTGTCCTCAAAGAACCACCTGGCCCCCCAGAGCCTCCTGAGGCTCGGGGCCCCGGTGGCTCGTGAGGGTCGTCCCCTTCACCGCGCATCTTCAGCTGCCCCAACACCCCATCTACAACGGAACCAGGTGACATCTCCCGAGTCCATTTCTGCTGGGAGTGCCCTCGGGGCTGCATCATTCCCAGGCCGCGTGGGTCTGTCCCTGCGGCATGTATCTCTTTTTTATGTCTTTGGCTTACCTTGCTGGGGGCACCTCTCGGGCTGCATCATCCCCAAGCCGCTTGGGTCTGACCCAGTGGCATGTATCCGTTCTGCATTTACCTAAGCTGATTTTCCTTTCATGCCTAATCTACCTGTGATTATCACCTGCTCGATTGCCACCTACCACAGGTCCCTCCCTCTCTCATGCAATTCGCTTGCGTGTTAAAAGGGGCCTCCTGAGCATCGCGACTCAGGAGCTCTTACTGGCTCTCCAGCCCTCACCCCCTGGACTTGACCACGACATCGCGAGCTGGCATACCAGTGGTGGCTGAGCTTGCTCAAGGGCCAGGACATGAGGACACAGAGCATTTATACCTAACTGTCTTGCAGGAACACACATCTGTCAAAGACCCAAGACCAGGCGCAACCCGCCTTGAGGTAGGGCCTCGTGAGTCCCGCACTGGCTCACGAGTGCCTAGAAACACCTCGTCTAGCCCTGTCGTGCAAGCCACGTGTCAGTGTGGGGCTGTACACGCCCCGGGGGCTCTCCGCAGCAGGGAGTCCCCCTCCCACACACCAGTGGAAGCACCATGCTCTGTGCTGGCCGACAACACTGCCGAGGAGCAGCTATGCCCGTACACATACGGAAGCGCTATGCTCCACGATGGTGATAAACAACTGAGGGCGGCCCCACGGCCGTATCAACCTCAGGGACCCCCAGAGCTCAGTGTCTGTCCCCATCGCAACACCACCCCTCGGGAGCGTTGCGCGAGGGGGCTGGGCACGGGGGCTGCGCCCGGGTCACGCCCGAGCATACGCCACCTAGCCAGGTCCGCCGGACCTGGTCGTCGCGCGCCCCTCCCCTTGCAGAGCCAAGGTATGAAGGTCGTTTGAACGTTAAGAGGGACTCCTGAGCATCAAGACTCAGGAGCCTAACTGGTCACGTAGCCCCTCACTCCTTTGTCCTGTCCTGGTTATCTGGTTGGGGCCAATGGCGGTTGAGCTATGCACGGGGCCGGGCTCTGCTGACGTAGAACGCTAGATCTACTCCTATGTTCCCTTCCTATAATCTGTTTGCGCGTCAAGGGGGACTCCTGAGCATCGCGACTCAGGAGCCTAACTAGTCACGTAGCCCTCACTCCTTGGTCCCGTCCTGGTGATCCGGTCGGGGCCAACGGCGGCTGAGGTATGCGTGGGGCCGGGCCCTGCTGACGTAGAACGTAAAGCAAATAGGAAGAAAACTGCAAAAATCTCAAAGCAAATATTACAAACCATAATTGTCTTCACAATACCAGACACAAGTTTAAACCCCTCCACGAGGCATGGTGCACATTGCAGGAATTAAGCAGGAAAGAAGCCATAAGTAAGTCATCCTTGGACACCGCCGTTGCCGACCAGGGACTCCATTCCCGTGATGGCATCACCTTCACCTGTACCACCACCTGAGGCCGCAGGATTAGCGGTACTGCCTGCCATGGGCGCATGATCGAAGGCACGGGACTTTTCCAACAAGGCCTCCACTTGGGCCTTCACGGCTTCAGCAGCAGGGGCGTAGCACTCGCCATCCACAGGCTCTAGCAGCTCGTCAAGATTGGCGTCAGGGTCAAGGAGGTGGAGGTGGATGAAGACGCGCGTCAGTGGAGCGGAAGAAAGGATGACAGCCTCTTCCTTTGCCATGGGGCCGGTGCCGCTCACGACTTCCTCAAGCGCCTCGACCAAGTAAGGAAGCAGCTGGGCGGGGACGTCCTCGTCGGTAGTCAGCGGCTTCCCTAAGCCCTTCTCATAGAGTGCCTTTAGCGCCACACGAAACCTCTCCTCGAGGAATGCTAAGGCCGCGCTCTCCTCGGCCAGGACCTTCGCCTTGGCGTCGAGTTCGGGCTTCTCCGCCCTCACCTTCTGCTCCAGCTTTTCCAGCCGGCCGCGCTCAGTGGCCTGCGCCTGCACCGACCGTGCTAGCTCGGCGTCACGGCCCCTGACTGCGTCCTCCTGAGCCTTCATCCTCTCCTCCTCCGCCTGGAGGTCACGAGCTTCTTCGGCGTGCTTGTCGCACAAATCCTTCAGCTCGGCCTCCAGTGCCCTGCAGCGGTCCTGGGCGGCCGTGGCATCCTTCAGCGCCACCTCACAAGCAGCAGCGGCTTTGGTGGCGGCCTGCTTCTCCTACCCAGAGGCCGCCGCGACCTGCCTTAGTTCCGCTCGGACAGATGCATCAGAGTGAAGCCAGTCGGAAACCAACTCCAGACGCTCGGCTACCAGATGGGAGTCGGTGCCTTGGAGGTCTTCTCGCAGCTGGGCCATCTCGGAAAGGGCACGTTCCAAGACACCGGGGGAGGTAGAAGGACCTGGAACCAGCGGAGCAGCAGAAGGAGGAGGTGGCAGCGTAACCATGGCTTGGGAGACTGGGGCTCCTTAGCCTTGGGTACCTCAGCAGCAGTGTCGTGTAACAGCACCTCCGGAGCCAGCAGGGCCATGGGGGCTGACTCTTCATGAGGATGCCCTCCCAGGCCTCACGAGGATGACCATGCAAGGGAGGTGCGAACGCTGTAGCCTCCCTTCCCCACGGAAGAAGGTGTGGCCGCGACAGATGGATCGGCCACAGACAGCGTCACCGCGTCCTCCTTCCTCTTCTTCGCCGCAGGCGGCGGCCTAGCTAATCGATGGTGAACGTCAAGGACCAACAGCATAATCAAGAACAAGATGGAGCACAGACAGTTACTGGTCTACCGTGGTGTAGTCCACCTTCCTCTTGCTGAGCTTGAAGCCCGAGAGCCTTGAAGCCCGGGGCACAGCCACAAGGGCTCCAGGAGCAGGAGAAGGCGCAGCAGAAGGGCTGGAAGCGGCTCCAGGCGGCGTTCGGGCAGAAGGAGCCACTCAAGAGATCAGCGCCGACCTGCCTCTCGTCGGGATGACGGGTGGATCCTCCTCCTCTTGGGTGGCGTCGGCCTCGTCGTTGTCTGGCAAGGTGTGGAGGATGTCAGCCCTGCACAAGGGGGAGGTCTCCCCCGTCCCCTCGGGGGTCACCTCCGAGTCACGCTCCTCGTCTTCCTCCTCACCTCCTCCTCTGAGGGAGTCGCCCGAAGACACGTCCACCGGCGCCGTTGCTCCCGGACCACAAGGGGTGCCAGTGGCACCAGGACGCGCCCATCAAATGTGGGCATAGTAGCCACCACCTGCGCCCTGTCCTTGCGGAGTAACAAGGGGACAGTGGCACTCGGCGGATACTCCTAGTCATCCCCGACCAAGAGGAGGAGAGATGCGGCCAGGTCCTCATCAGTCAAAGCCACCAGATTCAGGTGAAGCTTGTCGTCTACACCCCAAGCATCCATAAGGGGCATGAGTGCGCCTGAAGCGGAGCCACCCGCTGCATCAAGAACTCCCTCAGGAGTGCGGCCCCCGTCAGCTTCGCCACCTTCACGTTGCCCGACTTCAGGTCGGCGTTCATCCTCTCCAGCACCAATGTCGCTCGATCATCAGCGAGCTTCGTGCGAGACCACCCTTCATCAGACTGGGGCATGTCCGTTGGCAGCACCAACCGGGGGTGGATACACTTGGCGTCCATCATGACCCACTTGCTCCGGAAACCGTCAACCCTCTTCCCAGCCTTCGAAATTGCGTTGGCATTGCCGTACGCAATGAAATTGGCACACCCCAAGGTGTGATCACCATGGCTTGGGAGGAATAAGAAGTGGCACAGCAGAGCCATGGACGGCATCACCCCGACATACGCCTTGCAGTAGTAGGCGAAAATTGACAAGAGAAGAATTGAGTTGGGACGGAGATGAAGGGCATGTAACCTGTAATGGCGGAGGAAGGTTTAGAAGAAGTCAGAGAAGGGGGGAACTAGGCCTGCGACAATGACGCTTGTGAAGAAGGGATAGAAATTGCTCCCTTGAGCCTCTGGCATGGTGGAGCTAACCCGGAGTTCGGTCTTCCCCTTTTGATTGCTTTCGCCCAGGCGTCAGCAGGTGTGTGGCGGCGAGATTTTTCTCCGGTACAGTGGGCATGTCCAGGGCTGGCTCGTACCAAGCTGGTGGTGCATCAACATTGGCCTTGCGTGGCGCCATCGGTCGCTGAAAGGGAAATGATCGAAGCGGATCTGGAGATTTCAGAAGAAAAGAGCAAGGAAGGGGATCTGGAGCAAGACGAAGGAAAGAAATGAAGGCAAGCCTTGCACGCACAAGCCTTTTATCAGACGGGCAGTTGCCGAGGCAACGTGGGGAAGCAGAGACGCCCACGTCCAATCAGTCGCCACGCGTCAACCAAGGACACAGGCTGTTGGGGCTCGCGGCGCTCGGCAGTTGCCCTTTCGCTTTGCCGCTAAGCCAAGTCCGAGCGCGCCTTAGGCCCGGGGGCTACTGTCGGCATTCTTGGAACGGGGGTCCCCATACTTGCCTACCTGCGGCCCACGGCGTGGCTCCAGCAGTCGCCCAGTACGGTCCGTCTTCGTCAAGCAACACTCAAGACCCTCGCGAGGGGCCAAGCCTTGTGAGGCGGACGACACAAGGCCTCCTCAGGAGCGGCCTCACTAGGCAGGCTCGTGAGGGGGCGGAGAGATCAAGGCAAGGGGTACCTCGTGAGGTTCTCGTGACGCAAGCCATGACGACCAAGGCCAGGCGAGCGCCAGCGCGCAGTGTCCTCATTTCCCCTTTGGTGCTAAGGAGGCAAGCGCAGGCGCGGAGTACCAAGGCATCAGGCAAAGGTTTCCATATCGGTGCAACAAGACCAAGACCAGAAGGATGGCAGGACGGAGGTCATCGTGGAGCCCAAGACTGCGTGACCACCAGCGCCTTTGATAGGCGAAGACCACATTTAGTCAGGATAGCTCGTACTAGATGTCCCCTTTCAAATTGGCCGTTGTTGGATCCCTTCCCGCTCAATATTTGGGGAGAGGACCAGGGCCTCTATAAATAGGACTAGCCACCACAGTAGAGAGAGAGATCGAAAACAGGGCGAAGAGGAATGAACTCAGTTCATCCTCGCATCCACCAAAGCACAAGAACACCTCTCCTCAGGAGGCTGTTCTTCCCTTGTACTGTTCATCATCAGCCCAAGAGGCAATTCTCCACACCCAAACTGGAGTAGGGTATTACACCACAAAGGTGGCCCGAACCAGTATAAATCTTGTGTCTCTTGTGTTGTGAGTTCTTCGAGCTAAGCCTAGAGATCGCGGAGAGGCTGAGGGCGAGATTCGGTAGGGGGAAATCTTCGTGCGCACCCCATTGTCCGAACCTCAAGGGTTTTGCCGGAACCCTAAATCCGACAGTGGTTCTCTCTAAGAAAATGAATGCTGGAAGTGTAGGCATGTTCTGATGGCTTTCCTCATGAATGAAGAATGGGTGGAGGGGTATATATCCTCCACACAAAATCTAGCCGTTACACATAGATTACCAAACTCGGTGAGACCGAATAGTGAAACTCGGTCAGACCGATTCAGTTCAAAATGACGTTAGAGTTTTCGGTGGGACATACAAGGTTAACTCGGTGGGACCAATGTGCTAGGGTTAGGGTGAAACCTCAACTAGGTTTGACCGATTACATAAACTCGGTGAGACCGATTTTGGTAATAGGCAAAAAAAGAGTTGGTCAAGCAAACTCGGTGGGACCGATTGCATATTTCGATGGGACCAAAATTATTGCAACATGTCGGTGTACAAAAATAGGGGCTCTCTTTTGTACCCCTTGACTTGTGCACGGGCAGTCAGAGTCGCGCCCACGGCCACACTTAGCAGGGCAGAGGAGGGAAGCCAAGGCCACAAGAAAATCAACGCAACGCCAAGACTAGAAACACAAAGACCAAGAGGGCGAGGTGGACTCCCCCGGCAAGACCCTTGCCGGGCGTAGCCTCGGCAGCCCCGGCAAGAGCCTTGCCAGGGTAAATTGCCCAACGCCAGCAGAGCGCGCCACCCTTGAGCCCAAGGGTTCCAACACCATCAACCACGTTGGAACCAAGGATCGGGAGGCACCTCCATGGTGGCTTGTAGATCTTTGTGAAGATCATAAACACACAAGATTAGATAAGGACCAGAAGATGACGATCCTCAGCAAGATCCTTGCCAAGGAAATCCACGAGACCTCCGGTAAGATTCTTGCCGGGGACGACCACGGCGCCCTGGCAATACCCTTGCCGGAGCCCCGACAAGACCCTTGCCGGGGACCTCAGCGGGGCAGCGGCCAGGCCCGCATCTGCCAAAACTCCGCCGCCGCTCCCCATGCAGCTGCCAGCCCAGCCAGCTTGGCGAGAACCTGCGTGGTGACGTGCGGCCTCTAGACCAACCCAGCAAGAACCTGTGTCGTGGCATCCAGATCTTCGTGAAGACCCTGCCACCGCGCCAGCTTAGCTGCCTACCAGCCTACATGGCACGACACGCCGCGCTGGCCTGGACGCGTGTCGAAGAAAGGCGAGGCGGCGACGGATGGGACGGGCTTTGTTACCATCCCTGCTAAAGCAAGGCGACACCTAAGAGGCGCATTTAATGTGTTTTGTCCTATAATGATAGGCGATAAGCTTGTACACTGTACATCTTTCCACCTCCTGTGTGCCACTGTGGTATCCCCTTTCTCTATAAAAGGAGGCCTGAAGCATACTGGAGGGGGATTGGGCTTTTTGGAACTACGCACACATCGTAGCTAGTTCAAGAACACAAGAACACTCAAATATACACCAAGGCAGGACTAGGGTATTATGCATCCTCGCGACCCGAACTTGGGTAAACGATCTTTGTGCTGGCTCCTAGACCCGCTCTTTCCACAACCTCGCGCCCGCCGACCATAGTAGGGATTCCAGTGATCCCATAGGTGTCATATCCACCGACATCTTTGGCGCGCCAGGCGGGGGCGCAGTTGTGAAAATCCGGTCCAGCAGCTAGTCTAGCAGTTCTTCATCGCCATGGCTCCCAAGAGGAAGACAATGATGGCGATCGGTTCATCCGGGGTCGAACTGACGGTACCAGTGCGGGCAAGTATCGAGGCAGTCGCGGACAGAACCCGGGGCGCGGCCCGCGAACACCCACATCGCTCTGGCAGTCAAAGCCTGGCGAGCGGCATCATTCATGCGCAAGATGACGGGCCGCACGCTGCCAAATCCAAAGACGGAGCTAGGCCCCCCGTAGGCGACGCGGGGCCCTCCAAGGGCGTTACCGTGCCACCTACCAGCAGCGCGGCGACCTCCAAGACACCCACGCCGGTGCTCATGACGCGCCCTTTCCAAGTTGTGCACAATGAGCAGCGTCACCATGCTGGTGACCTTGGATGCCGCCGTGGGAAGAGTCTTGTGCATCTTTCATTGGATGAAGGAGGCCAGCATGCACGTCGAGGTGCTTGCGAAAATGGCGGACAACCGCGGGGGCATGATAGAGCTCCTTCTAACGTGGCTGGAGGTCGGAGCGCGTCACAGTCAACACAGCTTTCGCCACCGCCCGCGCCAGCAGAAGCTTTGGCGCGCGCTCAGCTGCTCCTTGACTTTCCTCCTGGTGCGGAGAAGCTCAATGAGTGGAGAGCCACCGTCCGGAGCCTCCTCGGCATCGCCAAGAAAGATGAGCCGCAGCCAGAGGGGCCCATAGGCCGACGCTCCGTCGAGCCACCGCATGCCAGTGGAGGAAGGGCCAGAGGTGATGCAGCCACGGTGCACTCTCCTCCCCCACGCCTGTTACCGCTGGTGTCGATCCGTCATGATGATGCTTGTGATAACAATTCCATAGCATCATCCGATCCACGGACCCACCATGATCAACACCAAGTTCTTCGGGAGCGAGCCCTTGAAGATGCTCAAACCACCATCGAACACCGGCATGATGTGCGCCACCAGTCAGATAGGCGGGCCGGGCCCACTATGGACCACCCGGCACCAGGAGGCTACGGTGGCCTACCTTACGAGATGGGTTGCCTAGCCTTTACCCGTGAGCTGCGGCAGTTCCAGTGGCCCTCCCACTGCATGTTCAAACCCCATGTTGGTGAGAAATACAATGACAAGACTCACCCGTCAGAGTTCCTCAGCATCTACACCATTGCAATGCAAGCTGCTGGGGCCCGCGACGACAAGGTGCATGCCAATTACTTCCCATTGGCACTTAAGCCCAATGTCATGTCATGGTTGATGCACTTGCCGGCGGATTCCATTTCTTCTTGGTCAGATCTGTGTCATGAATTTGTTGGCGCTTTCACTGGAGGCCATCAAGCTCATGGCCAGGCGAGCGATCTGCATATCATCCCCCAGAAGGAAGGGGAAAACCTGCGCAAGTACATCCAGAGGTTCAGCCAGGTGCAGTACAACATCCCAAACGTTTACCTCGCCGCCGTGATCAGCGCATTCCATCAGAATGTGCACAACAACAAGATGCATGAATAGCTGGAGATGAACAAGGTCAAAGATGTGGCCGAACTTTATGTTCTGGCCGATAGGTGCACTCGAGCTAAAGAGTACCCCGGCAAGGACATCGGCATGGAAACCGACTCCACACATTGACAACACCGCCGCCCGACGAAGAAGGGCCGGCGCCATAATAGAAAGCGCAAACGCAAGGCTGTGCTTGCCGTCGAGGGATCCGACGACACCGGTGCTGCCAAGAAGGCCAAGGCAAGCTACCCCGACAAGGAAGTTTCCGGGTGTGCCGCTTGCCGGGCCTTGGCGGCTGCCGACAAGCCAAGAGGCTCTAACAAGCAGTATTGCAAGATCCACCGCACCAAGGGACATGACCTCCAGAACTGCCAACAAGTTGAGCTGCTTGCTGAGAAGCAAAAAGCTGAGTATGAGAGGCGGGACAAGGAGAAGGGCCAGGATGGTGCCGAAGGATCCGACAAGAAGCTTGGCGGCCAAGGAGGCCACTGCGGCAGGGATAATCAACAAGAGAGGCCCGCCCGGGGCCGCGACAAGAACCAGGAAGACAATGATAACGACGAGGACGACGAGTCCAGCGACCACGTGTTTCACAAAGCTACAGAGGCCATGTGCATCAACGGTGGTGCCTCGCTGCACACCTCTCACTGCCAGCTCAAGCAGTGGGCGCGTGAGATCACAGCGGCGGAGCCATCATTCAAGCCACTGAAGTGGTCCAGCACGCCTATCATCTTTGACACCGAGCACCACCCTGATCGCACAACCGTGGTCGGGTATTTGCCATTGTTGGTTTCACCAACGATATGCAACCTTAAGGTGACGAAGATGCTAGTTGATGGCGGGGCCGGCCTGAACTTGATCTCGCCTGTTGTGATCAAACGCTACAGATTCCTGATGGAGACCTCGAAGAGACGGGCACGTTTCAAGGGGTCAACCCGGGAAGAAGCCAGCCGAGGGGTAAGGTCACGCTGCCTGTGATGTTTGGAGGCGAGTTGAACTACAGGAAGGAGAAGATTGTCTTTGATTTAGCCGAGATCCCCTTGCCCTACAACCGAATCCTCAGCCGCCCGGCACCAGCCAAATTCATGGCGGCGTCACACTACGCCTGCAACACGCTGAAGATGCTCGGGCCAATGGCCATCATCACCATCCCCTTCGACAAGAAGGATGTGTTGATCTGCGCCAACTAACTTTACCGGGAAGAAGTTGCAGCGACTGCCGCCAAAGCACCTGCTCTTGCCGTCGAAGCCTTGCGACATTCCCGGCGTTTCCAAGGAGATGATTGAGCACCATCTTGCTGTTTGTCCTCATGCGTGGCCCGTCAAGCAGAAGGTCGGGAAGCAAGGTTTGGAAAGGCAGGAGTTCATCACAGAAGAGATTAGAAAGCTAGAAGCGGCAGTCTTGGTGAGAGGAGTACTCCATCCGACGTGGTTGTCCAATCCAGTGGTGGTGCGCAAGGCAAATGGGAAGCGGAGGCTATGTATTGGTTACACAGATATCAATAAGGCCAGTCCAAAAGACCCTTTCTCATTGCCACGCATTGACCAGATTGTTGACTCCATGGCCGTGTGTGACCTGTTATCATTCCTAGACGCCTACTCAGGATACCATCAGATTTTCATGACAAGAGAAGATGAAGAGAAGACAACATTCATCACCCCATGTGGTACGTATTGCTTTTTACGGATGCCTTTCAGGTTGAAGAGTGCTAGCTTGATGTTTGCAATAGCAGTCCAAATTGGTTTTGAGCCCCAGCTACATAGGAATATGGAAGTTTATATGGATCACATAGTGGTCAAAACCAAGGACAAGGCAACACTTGTGCAATATTTGGAAGAGACGTTTGCAAATTTGCACAAGATCAACCCCAAGCTGAACCCTGAGAAGTGTGTCTTTGGCGTTCCATCTAGCAAACTTCTCGGGTTCGTTGTGTCACAGCGTGGGATCGAGGCGAATCCTGACAAGATCAAGGCGATCAAGCAGATTGAGGCGCCTAGGCGGATCAAGGATGTGCATCGGCTCATTGGCTGCATTGCCGCCATGAGCAGATTCATCTCCAAGTCCACCGAGCATGCCCTCCCCTTCTTCAAAATCTTTAAAAAGGCAGGCCCGATGGAGTGGAACCCAGAGGCCGAAGCAGCGCTGCAGGATTTGAAGAGATACCTCTCCTCCACGCCGATACTGGTCACGCCTAAACCACAAGAGCCGCTGCTGCTGTATCTAGCGACAATGAATCAAGTGGTCAGCACCGCACTAGTGGCGTAGAGGAAGGTCGATGAAGGGGTAGTAGCAATGGTACAACTGGCAGATGGCGAGCCGGAGCCGCCCCCCCTCCAGCAGGGCATGGCACCGGCAAGGCGAGGCCCCGGCAGGGTCTGACGCTGACGAGACAGGACCTGCGCAAACAAATGAAGTGGTGTAGAAGAAGAAGATGATGCAACACCCATTTTACTTTGTCAGCTCCCTCTTGCAGGGGGCTAGGTCAAGGTACTCCGATGTGCAGAAATTGCTCTTCGGCCTCCTTATGGCCTCGAGGAAGCTGCATCTTTACTTCCAAGCGCACGAGATCACCGTCGTCACCCGCCTCCCGTTGTAATAGATACTGCATAACCCAGATGCAATGGGGAGGATTGTGGAATGGGCCTTGGAGCTGTCGAGCTTTGGTTTGAAGTTTGAAAGTACTTTGACGATCTAGAGCAGAGTCTTGGCGGAGTTCATTGCAGAATGGACCTCGACGCCTGACGAAGAAATCCAGGAGACCACTCTTCCCGGCAAGGAAACAAGCCGCAACTAGATTATGTACTTTGACGGGGATTTCTCCCTGCAAGGCGTTAGTGGCGGTGTGCTGCTCGTCGCACCCACCGGAGACCACCTCAAGTATGTGATCCAGATGCACTTTCCCAGGGAGATGTCGACAAACAACACTATTGAATACGAGGGTTTGTTTGCCAGTTTCAGGATCGCGGTAGACCCCGGGATCAAGAAGGTCATCGTCAGAGGTGATTCACAACTTGTTGTTAAGCAAGTCAACAAAGATTATCAAAGCCCGTTGATGGAGGCCTACGTGGATGAAGTGAGGAAGATGGAGGAGCGTTTTGACGGTATACAGGTGGAGCATGTTCCCCGAGGGGAGAACGACATTGCCGACTACCTGTCGAAGGGCACTGCCCTCAAACTACCTGTGGAACCAAGTACTTTTGTGCTTTGGTTAACTCAACCATCCATTGAACCATCAACAGAACAGAACAAGAGGAGGAAATCAGGTCCCGACAAGTACTTTACCACCGAGCTCCCAAGAGCCGCTGGTGGAGATGCTGCCATGGACACTGAGCCTATCGTGGGGCAACTGACTCTAACAGGGCGTCAAGCCCTGGCCGTAGAGACAGTCGCTCCCATGGCAGAGGAAATGCCTTTAGTCCTTGCCGTCGAGCCCTAGCTCCAGCATGGGCACAACATACCGTCCAATTCCTCCAAACAGGGGAGCTTCTTGAGGAACAGGAAGAAGCGGAGAAAGTAGCCCGTCGGTCTGCCATGTACCAGTTTGTTGACAATGTTCTATACAGAAAAAGACCAAATGGCGTGAAATTGAAGTGCATTCCCCGGGAGGAAGGACTACAGCTGATGGCAGAGATACATGGAGGCATATGTGGCTCCCACATAGGGTCGATGGCCCTTGCCGGCAAGACCATCCAGGAAGGTTTCTTCTGGCCCACTAGCCTCCAGGATGCAACGTCACTTGTAACCAAGTGTGAAGCGTGTCAGTTCCATTCAAAGAAGCTTCATCAGCCAGCTCAAGCCATTCAAACAATCCCTCTCTCCTGGCCATTCTCGATGTGGGGGCTCGACATACTGGGCCCTTTCCCCCGCGCTGTCGGGGCTTTGAATACTTGTATGTTGCAATCAACAAGTTCACAAAGTGGCCGGAGGTGGAAGCAGTGAGGAGGTGACAGCGCAGTCAGCCGTCAAATTCTTCAAGGGGCTAGTTTGCCATTTTGGTGTGCTAAATAGAGTCATCACCGACAACAGCACATAGTTCACAAGCCACACCTTCATGCAATACATCGAAGACCTTAGCATCAAGGTCTGTTTCGCTTTCTTGGCGCACCCACGGAGCAATGGCCAGGTGGAGAGGGCAAATGTCGAGGTACTGCGAGGCCTAAGGACAAAGACTTTTGACAGGCTCACAAAAGCGGAAGGCGCTGGATTGATGAGTTGTCGGCGGTTCTTTGGTCGATCAGGACGACGCCAAATCGAGCCACCGGCCAGACACCCTTTGCCCTGGTATACGGGGCAGAGGCAGTTCTCCCCACGGAACTCACATACGTCTCACCTTGAGTGCTCGCTTATGACAAGCTTGAGCAAGAGCGATTGCGGCAAGATACTGCAATGCTCCTCGAGGAAGATCGTCTTCGGGCGGCTGTGAGAGCAGCGCGCTACCAGCAAGCCTTGCGCCGCTACCATAGCCGCAAGGTTCATGCCCGAAGCTTTGAGGAAGGCGACCTTGTTCTTCGGAGCGTTCATTCCGCCAAGAATTCCAATAAGTTGACGCCGAAGTAGGAAGGCCCTTATCGGGTAATACGAGTCACCAGGCCCGGCGCAGACCGCCTGGAGACCGAAGATGCCATTCCATTGAGCAAATCCTGGAACACCGATCATCTTCGCAAGTTTTACCCATAAGGCGCGGCTGCTGGGCCCTCCAGCAGACCACCTTTTGTACAAGCCCTGGAGGCAAGGCATGTAACCCTCTGTACAAAGCAAGGCACATACCCTAAACATAAATAAATGAAGCGTTGGCGCCCCAAGTTATAGCATGCATGCTAGGTTGAGTCTCTCACTCGGGTAGGGTTGATAGTGCTTAGCGGCGACTAACCCCTAGCATAGAGGTCGAGTGTGCGTCTCTCTGTTCCTTTCTGTCCTCTTTGGTTCGTAAGGTACATGGACTTTTCTGCTGAGCTATTTGCAAGGAAGAGAACAAACCGGCGCTCTGGTCCCGGCAAGCCAAGGTTGCCTGGGGCTGAAGACACAAGGGTCCAACCACGGCAAGCCAAGGTTGCCAGGGGGCTACAAATTCTAAAAAGTCCTATATCCCCTATTATGAATTTCTGTATGGAATTGGGATGTATGAAAACTCATTTTATTCCTAGGCTACCGTGCTCCCCTTTTCCTGTACCCAAGAATATTCCTTGGGTCGGAATTTGGTTGTAGCCACGGTGACAAGGAAGCAAGCGTAGGGCCTAACCCTACTTCGCCCCTGCCTCCGCCAAGAGCGTTAGTATGGTCGAACGAGGTAAGGGGACGACAAGGCCTGTTGCCGGGCGACAATGTTTATCTCAAAAATAACAAGGATTCGTTCCTTGGTATGGGCTTCGCTCACGCACAAAAACCCCCGCAAGCACCCCTTTTCCATTAATACGTCCCATACAGGTACACTTTGTACGGAATGTAAACATGAGGAAAGGGATTACAAGTTTGAAATTTAACTAAGGCACATGGGCTTACAAACTAAAAAGAGATAAGATGCCCGTAATCCCTTTCTTGTCCCTCTCCCCGAGAAAAGGAACAAGATGATAGGAGGGCAAAAGGAGTTCCTAGGCGAGGTACGAGCAGCAGAAGACACCAAGAGAACATCCCAGTGGCCGTCCGAAAGAGGGCTGGTGATGATGGCACCGGGAGAAGAGCCGGAAGATGAGGCAATGGGCCGCCAGTACGCTATGAAGGCGTCAGTGCCATCGTACTCCGACTTGACGGCCCGTCGTCATCCTCCCGCTTGACGCCCTCATCGTTGCTATCGCTCTCCTCCTCGCCACTCTCGCCTAAGGAGGAGTCTTCATCAACGGAGGAGCTCTCCATGCAACACCTTAGGCGAGTTCCCAAGTGCCCGAAGACCTTGACGGAGAGCAGGTCGTTCTCCATTAATTTGAAGTGGAGAACGAGCCCCTCCAACAGGCTTTGGGCACGAGCGAAGGCCATCCATCCGCGACGAAGATACATGACGCGAGGGGCGGGGAAGTCAACGTCGACCAGCATACTGCCATTCCCACAGCCCCTCATGTGCACCCTCAGAGCCTATGGTGGGTCGAGCTCCATCTCCCGAGCGAACGGATTAGGGAGACGATGACGACGGTGCACTGGCCGGTGCAGCCTGATGACGAACTCGCAGGGCTAATCTCCGACGTGGCCCTCCATTAGGGGAGGGGCCGCTGGCGGAGGCGAGGCCAGTGCACCGCCCCGTCCTCCTCTTCCCCGAATGCCACGTCGGCCACGGCCTCGCCCCCTCCCCCTTCCTCTCGCGGCCGGCTCTGCCGCCATGAGGTCTTCGGAACATGGGGCACGCTGTCGAGCAGTGACCCTCGTCGCCGCCATCGGAGCACCAGTGCACCTGAGGGAGTCCTAGATTAGGGGGTCCTCGGACAGCCGGACTATATACTTTGGCCGGACTGTTGGACTATGAAGATACAAGATTGAAGACTTTGTCCCGTGTCCAGGTGGGACTCTCCTTTGCATGGAAGGCAAGCTTGGCAATTCGGATATGTAGATATCCTTCTCTGTAACCGACTCTGTGTAACCCTAGCCCCCTCCGGTGTCTATATAAATTGGAGGGTTTAGTCTGTAGGACAACAACAATCATAATCGTAGGCTAGCTTCTAGGGTTTATCCTCTATGATCTCGTGGTAGATCAACTCTTGTAATACTCACATCATCAAGATCAATCAAGTAGGAACTAGGGTATTACCTCCATCGGGAGGGCCCAAACCTGGGTAAACATTGTGTCCCCCGCCTCCTGTTACCATTGGCCTTAGATGCACAGTTCGGGACCCCCTACCCGAGATCCGCCGGTTTTGACACCGACATAGGTGCTTTCATTGGGAGTTCCACTCTGCCGTCACAGTAAGGCTTGATGGCTCGCCTTGTTATCAAGGACAACATCACCTCTGGGGGAGCCCTAGCCGTTGGCCAAACTCTCCGACTGGGCGGCTTTGTCATGACCGCCCGTTTGTCCGCCGCGCCGATGATGACTTCTCAGATCATCAAGAACAGCCTCCATGTCGGTTCGGAATTCACCGAGCAGATGGATCCAATGGATCTCTCCTCCCTGAACAAGCTCTTGGATCACATCGCCGCCCTTTGAGTCGCTATGGACTATGATCGGATCGGGCTTAAACCCGACCAAAGGAAGATTAACTCTCCGCCGGTCACCCATCTAATAGCGGCGGTGGAGGAGCAATACAGCGATTCTTCCTCTATTTTGAGGACAAACTATGTCCGGATTCCCAAGCTCTCCGAGCCGGATATTCATCTACGGGAGGACATGGCCCAAGCTCCAAACCTAGGATCGGACAGCGGGCCAAAAAAAGTGGGCAACATCCCAGAGACCGAACTGCCAAGCTCGGAAGCTCCTCTGCCCCTGGGTCTCAGATTGGATCAGGGTTTGGACTTAAATCTACCCACTCACCCAGATACAAGTGATCTTTCCCACATTAGACAGGAGCCCCAAGAGACAGTACATCACTTCTGGGCCAGATTCCTCCTTGTAATGAGCAAGGTCAAGGACTGTCGCGAGGAAAACGCAATTTCATTCTTTCGCAAAAATTGCACGGACATGGGAATCCCCAACGCCATAAGTCGCCGTGACATAGCACACTTTGCTGACTTGGCGGCCATAGTACAGAAGCACTGTGCGACGAAAAGCACCTGGAAAACCCAAACAAAATTCTGGGATCCTCTGGCTCTTACTAAACCCCTCGTCCGAACTAAAAGGGTGCACTCTCGCATGTCACCCAATCCAATTACAAAGAAACCAAAGCCCGCTACAGGGCGTGGAACCGTATTGGAGGGATTGCTCAATGGGCCATGCAAAATTCACAGTACACCGGATAACATACCAACACACAACCTTAGAGCATGTTGGATACTCCGGCAAGTGGCCAAGAGCGGCAAGGATCTTCTCATCAACAATATCGTAGAGCAACATCCTACGGAAAATAACAATACAGTACTGACAGTCTTCGAGACCTTCACCTCAAATAATAGGCGCAAGCGAGCACTCCAAAGCCTTGCCGAAGTCTGCCACGTTGCAGCAATAAATCCATGGAGCGACACGACCATAACCTTCAATACCAGTGACGAACCTAAATTCCGAACAGTTTGGGCGCCAGTCGCTTTGGTCCTTAGTCCAATTGTGGACGGCTTCCAGCTTACCGAAGTGCTCATGGACGATGGCAGCGGATTAAACCTCATCTACGAGGAAACTTTTAACAAAATGGAAATAGACAAGAGCCGCATTGAGCAAAGTAGCATGACCTTCATAGGAATCATCCCTAGTTGGGAGGCACGATGTGCGGGAAAAATCACACTGGATGTGGTATTTGGCACACCGGAGAATTATAGGTCCGAAGAAATCACATTACAAGTGGCCCCGTTAAGTAGCGGATACCACACTCTTTTAGGGTGGGATGCATTCACGAGCTTCCAAGCTATACCGCATTATGGGTACATGAAGCTAAAGATGCCCGGGCCCAATGGAATCATCACTCTACCTAGTGATCCGGACGTAGCACTCCATGCTGAAAATAAAACCGCCGCACTGGCCCTCGAGGCACAATCCGAAGCCCTCGCGGCCGAAGAACTAACTGCGCTGCGCTCCATAGTGTTCGGGGACAACGTGATACTCGACAAACGACCTAAGTCCACCTCTTTTAGACCAGTGGATGAAATAGTCAAATTCCAGGTCCACCCAATGGACCCTACAAAAACAACATCCATCGGGGCACAGCTGAACCCCATAATAGACGCCGCACTGCAAGAGTTCTTGCGTGAGAATTGGGACATCTTCGCCTGGCATCCTTCAGACTTGCCAGGTATCCCACGCAGGCTGGCCGAACATAGCCTAAACATACTCAAGGGATACAAGCCGGTCAAGCAAACTCTTCGGCGCTTTTCAGAACCTAAGCGACAAGCCATGGGAGAAGACCTAGCCCAGTTACACGAGGCCGGATTCATCAGAGAAATAAAACATCTGGACTGGCTAGCAAACCTGGTGATGTTACCAAAGAAGGACAAATCCCGGCGCCTATGTGTCGATTTCAGGGACCTCAATAGGGCTTACCCCAAGGATCCCTTCCCCCTCCCCTGCATTGATAAAATCATCAACGCTACCGCAGGACACGACTCATTGTACTTCCTCGACGCATACTCCAGATACCATCCAATCAAGATGGCGGAGTCCGATCAAGCCGCAACGACATTCATCACACCATTCGGCCCATTCTGTTTTAACACCATGCCTTTCGGGCTCAAAATGCCGGTGCAACCTATCAACGCATGATTCAGACATGCCTGGAAAATCAAATCAGCAAAACAATGGAGGCATACGTAGATGACATGGTCATGAAAACCAAACACGTCGAATCTTTAATAGATGACTTGATGCTTACGTTCGACAATCTCCAAACATATGACATCAACCTCAATTCGGAAAAATGTGTTTTCGGCGTGCCTACTGGAAAGCTGCTGGGCTTCATTGTTTCCAATAGAGGAATTGAAGCAAATGCGGCTAAAATCCGAGCTCTGTCACAGTTGGCTACCCCAACAGTCCTCAAGCAAATCCAGAAATTAACTGGATGCGTGGCTTCCCTAAGCCGCTTTATCTCCTGATTGGGAGAAAAGGCACTACCCCTTTATCGCCTTCTTCGACGCACCAAACACTTCGGGTGGACGGATGCGGCCACGACCGGATTGGAATAAATAAAGGCCCTCTTGGCCAGCAATCCAATCCTGGCCGCACCAAATATCGGCGAACCCATGCTGCTATATATAGCTGCAACACAACAGGTTGTTAGCGCAGTGCTCGTCGTCGAACGAGAGACGGACGGACATAAGTTCCTGCTTCAAAAGCCGGTATACTACGTATCCACTTCCTCATTCCATGCAAGTCACGGTACCCACATTATCAAAAGATAGCATACGCGGTCTTCATGGCATCCCGGAAAGTACGACACCAGTTTCAAGAGTGTTCAATCACGGTGGCCTCTGAAGTACCACTAAACGATATAATAAATAACCGCGATGCCACGGGTCGGATTAATAAATGGGCTATCGAGCTCCTCCCGTTCGACATAATATACAAACCACGGCGAGCCATTAAGTTGCAAGTACTGGCCTACTTCGTCGCCGAATGGACAGAAGCCGAACTCCCGAAATAGTACGACGCATACTCCAATTGGATCATGCACTTTGACAGCTCTAAGATGCTGGCTAGTCTGGGGGCAAGCGTTGTCCTAACATCCCCCACTGGAGATACAGTCCAATAGGTACTACAAATATTATACACAGACTCCAATAATGCAGCCGAATATGAGGCTCTGTTGCATGGTCTTCGGATGGCAGTCTCCATGGGCATTCAACGCCTGGAAGTGCATGGTGATTCAAACCTAGCAATATCTCAAATAAATGGAGAATTTGACGCCAAGGACCCAAAAATGGCGGCTTACCGTAATGCCGTCCTCAAAATGTCAGCTCGGTTCGAGGGGCTCGAATTCCACCATGTGGTTCGAGAAAACAATCAAGCGGCGGATATCCTCGCCCGCATCGGTGCTAAGCGCGACCCGTCCCACCTAATATCTTCTTGGAAAAGCTGTTCAAGACATCCGTGGTGTGGGAAGAGGAGACCGGCAATACCAGTCCAGATCCAAACACAACCCCAGATCCCGAAAAATCTGATGTAATAGGAGGCTCCACCATCGAAATAACACCTTCGGCCCATGTGATTATGGATGTCATCGCCCTGTGGACAGAACCCGTCTTAGCCTACCTAAATAGGCAAGAACTGCCTGAGGACCAAAATGACGCGCGTTGCATTGTGCGGTGCTCTAAAGCCTACAGGGTTCACGAGGGAGAGCTTTATAAGAAAAGCGCGACAGGAGTGCTCCAAAGGTGCATCTCCGAAGAGGAAGGACGACAGCTATTGGCCAAAATTCATGCTGGACTCGGCGGCTACCACGCCGCAGCTCGGGCCCTCGTAAGCAAGGCCTTCCATACAGGTTTCTACTGGCCGACATCCCGAGCATACGCACAAGATCTCGTCCAACATTGCGTCAGTTGCCAGCTTTTTGCAAATCAAAGCCATATTGCACCTACCGCTCACCAAACAATCCCCATAACTTGGCCCTTCGCGGTCTGGGGGCTCGATATGGTTGGACCCCTTAAAGGAGGAAGCCATAAGAAAAAAAATACTTGTTGGTCATGGTAGATAAATTCACCAAATGGATAGAGGCCAAACCAGTTAAAACGGCCGAATCCGGACCAGTGGTAGATTTCATATCCTGGGTCGTACACCATTATGGTGTCCCCCATAGCATCATCACTGATAACGGCTCCAACTTCACAGCCGACGAGGTGAAAACTTGGTGCGGAAACATGGGCATTAAGCTCGATTATGCCTCTGTCTATCATCCCGAAACAAACGGTCAAGTTGAATATTATGAACGTCATCAACCCCAGACTAGTGCGATCCTTGAAGGAATCAGATACGCACTGGGTTGATGTCAGGACCCCGACTCAATGCCACATCGATCTAGCATGTAACACCTCATATCACTTTGCGGCCTCACGCACGGTATTCCCACGGGTGTCGTCGTACCTTTGCCCGGGACCGTTTGCGCCTGTTGGCACACGTATATGATAGTGTCGCTAGCATCCATATGATAAGGAGCCCGGGCTGACATAGCTAGTCGTAAACCCAAAGTGCCACAGACTTACATGGACAGGCATCCATGACCCAGCATCGAATGTGTCGGTCATCAGCGAGTGAGTCCGGGCTGTAGCACTGGGCTAGCAGGACTCTGATAAACTGGGTGTAGCGGGCTAACAGGACTCCAGTATTCATCGCGTGACATTTCCCCGAAGGGACAGACACAGGAACGAAGAAGGACACATGCCGGCCAGCCTAAGTGTTCCAGAGCAGTAGCAAGCTACCAAGGCTCAAGGGAAGCACTAGGAGACATTTCCCGGTAAGAGAGGCTACTAAAGACAAACAACTACATAGTCAGATCCCACACATACCAAGCATTTCAATCATACACACAATATGCTCGATATGTGCAGATACAACAAGGCATCACAACATGACTCTACAATACAAGTACTTTATTTAAAGGCTTAGAGAGCCATACATATCATACACACAAGTACCGGTCACACGACCCACATTCAAGTCATACAAGCATACAAGCCAATATCGGAAGTAATTTGTCTGAGTACAGACAACTAGTAAAATAAAAGAGGCTTGGGTAAGCCTGACTATACTACATGGTCCTTCATGAGCTCAGGATCGACACCTGGGCTTCAGCCTACTCATCGATGTCAACATCTACGAAGAACCCGTCAGAAGGGGTTGTAGCCTCTTCTACAAAACGTAAATTAAAGCAACATGAGTACAAAGGTACTCAGCAAGACTTACATCAGATCCTACATACATGCACATTATAAAGAAGGGTTGGTGGGGTTATTGCAGCAAGCCATCTTTGACTCTTGGCTAAGCTACCCTACGAGACTCCAACATGAAAATGTTTTGCGCACTCGAGTCCACTACTCACCACTTCAATACACTACCGAGGATCCACCTCCGTCTTCCTACGGAAGAGCCATCCTCGGCACTCATGCTTATCTTGAGGCTTTTAGTAGTTTCCATTTACTTGTATATGAACTGTATAGGCAACCAAGTAGTCCTTTACCGCGGACGCGGCTATTCGAATAGATGATGTTAACCCTGCAGGGGTGTACTTCTTCATATACGCTCTCACCACTTACCGCCGTTTACACGACATGTACTCGGCAACCTTCAAGCGGAAGCCCGACGTGGGTGTCGGCCATGACCTACCTAAACACCTAAGTCTCTAGTCCAGGTTTATCGCCTATCCAGGTTCCATCCACAGGGAGTCCGGCCGAGGTTTCCACATACGGCCCTGAACAATGTGTGCGCGGTTCCCGAGATACCTAACGGGCATCCGGTACACCGTGCCACGTACCTACCACATCAACACCCACCCCGCGGGTCAGCGCTGTCCATGCCCTCCAGTAAGCTACAAACACCAGAAATTACTTGCAACTCCTGGACAGAGGACTAGGGTGAATAAGAAGCCGAGAGGGTTCATTGGTTTCGGGCCCAATGCATGCTAGTAGCTGATTCTTAAATCACACGTACAGATCTTAGTGCTTAAGGATGGCTTCAATGAAACAACCCACCATGTACTCCTACATGGACTCTCATCGATACCTTTACCAAATCATGTTCAACACATCACTCTCATACTGACATGATCATTTCACTCTAGCCCATCACCCAGATGAACCATACCTGACACGACTCTAAGCATAGCAGGCATAGCAAGGTAGGAACAACACATACATATGGCTCAATCAACTCCTACACATGCTAGTGGGTTTCATCTAGTTACTATGGCAATGACAGGTCATGCAGAGGAAATGGGTTCAACTACCGTAGCACAACAGTTTGAAACGCATTGTCTTAATGCAGTAAAAGAGAGCATATGCGAGAACATGGGATTGTATCGATATGATCAAATGGTTTGTTGCTTGCCTGATGGGTCGGTTCACCGGTATTGTTCTTCGTTGGGGTAATCATGGTACTCCTCGGGGGAAGAACCTGCCGCCGAGAGCACCGATACACAATCATCACCAAACAATATGCAACAATATGGTGCATGCATGGGACATGGCAAAATGAGTGTATTGGGCTAATGCAACTAAGACCAGATGGGTTTGAACCATTTTGAACCAAAGATTCAAGTTTCAAACTCATAAGTGGCCCTTTTAAGTGCTTAATCTTGTTCTGTACCAAACAACAGGTTAGCTTGGTTAAACATACATGCAACCAGTACAGATGGATAGATTGGATTTTTCTGATCATTTTTCATATATAACACTTTGCATTTGGAGCTACAGATTAATTTCTAAGATTTTTTTAAGTTTGTGGGATTTTCTGGAATTTCCTGTGTAAAAATAATTCCAATAAATAATTTACTGCGTCAGCATTTCATCATGATGACGTCAGTTGTCAACGGGACAGTCCAGCTCAAACCTGACAGTGGGTCCCATGTGTCAGTGTAATTAGTTTAACTAAATATTAGTGAATACTAATCCTAATTAGTTAACAGGGTTGGGCCCTACCTGTCATTGACCCAGGGGGGTCAAACAGCGCCCACCCGTGGTCAAACGGGGGTCAGCAGGGTCAACTCGCCGGCGTTTAGCCGCCGGCGAGGCCAAAGACGGCGATGCAGGTGCGGGTTTCGCCTACATGGCATCATTCGAGGCGCCGTTGGGCTCTTAGGGGTGTGGTGAGGCTAGTGGACAGGGTGACGCGGCCGTTGGGTGGCCGGAGCCTTGTCGGCGACGAGCTCCGCGGTGGCGCGTGCGGGTGAGCTCGGTGTGCTCGCTGTGGTGCACGAGAACGAGAAAGGGAAGGGGGAGGAGGTAGCTGGGCTCACGGCGGTCACGTAGGAGCAGACGGCGCGGTCGGGGACGAGCTGGTGCGGCAGCGACGGTGAAGGTGAGGTCGGTGCAGAGGCCTCGAGGCAAGCGAGCGCTCGGGGCTCGGCTAGCTCGAAGGAGAAGAGGGCGGCGGAGCTCCTGGACACGGTGGCGCGACGCAGGGACGACGGAGAGCGCGAGCTTCACGGTGGTGCGGGCGCGGCATCGTCGGCCACGGCGGTGGAGAGCGAGGGAGAGAGGCAGGGGGAGAATGGGCATTTCCAGAGGGGTCGGGGCACGACGTGGAGGTCGTCCAGGCCAGCAGGGCGGCGAGGGGAGGTAGCAGGGTGGCGAGCAGCTGCGTGGCGCGCACTGGAGCCGCCGTCTTGCATCTGCCTGCCTGCCTGGCCAAGTCAAGCAGCTCGCTGGAGCAGCTACTCGGCTGGGCCGGCTAGGTGGGCTGGCTGGTGGGCTGCCAGGTAAGTCCCTCTCTCTCTTTTTATTTCTGTTTGCTTTTTCTATTTTTTCTGTAAGTGTTGAGCTTTTCTAAAAATGCCTAGACACTTTCAAAAATCCTGCAAATAATCATAGGCTCTGTTCAGATTATTTACAACAGCCCACACTTATTTCTAGAATTATTTGGGCATTTAAAATATTTTATAACATTTAAATGCCCAAAAGCAAATAGGTAATGATTTAATCCATTGACCTTAGTTGTCCTAGAAAAATGTGAACCCATTTTGTCAGAGGTTTTGACCCAAAACAAAAAGGGTGGACTTTTTAGAAGGGCATTTCAGGTTCATTGAAATTATTTTTGGTTAATTCTAGTTGGTTTCACAGGGGGATGGGGGTTCTGCCATCCCCATTTCAAGTTTCTGTTGAATGTAATAGACATGATGCAACACTCTAAGGCAAGAACTAGCTAGGATGTGACAACTCACCCCCACTCAAAAGAATCTCGTCCCGAGATTTAGGATCCTCCGGGAAGAAGGCGGGATACTCGAGTCGAAGACGATCCTCCCTTTCCCATGTTGCTTCTTTCTTAGAATGGTGCGACCATTGAACCTTGATAAACTTGATATTATGACATCGAGTGGTACGCTCGGCTTGATCGAGGATACGAATGGGGTACTCCCGATACGTGAGATTATCTTGAAGATCAAGCGTTTCGTGGTCCACTCCACGGATAGGATCCGTGAAGCAACGCCTGAGTTGAGAAACGTGGAAGACATCGTGGACTCTGGAGAGATGCGGAGTTAGTTCCAATTGGTAGGCAACTTCTCCTCGTTTGGCAAGAATGCGAAAGGGTCCAATGTAGCGAGGAGCCAATTTTCCTTTGATAGCGAATTGATGGGTTCCCTTCAGAGGAGTAACCCGAAGGTAAGCCTTCTCATCAACCTCAAAAGTCATAGCCTTATGTTTTCGGTCATATTGACTCTTTTGACGAGATTGGGCTGTTTTCAACTTTTCACGAACGATGCGAACTTGCTCTTCTGCTTCCTGGATCATATCCGGGCCAAAGAATTGTCTTTCCCCGGTTTCTGACTAGTTAAGAGGCGTTCGACACCTTCGTCTATAGAGAACTTCAAAAGGGGCTTTACCCAAGCTATATTGATAGCTGCTGTTATAAGCAAATTCGGCAAATGGAAGGCATTTCTCCCAATCCATTCCGAATGAGATAACAGAAGCTCGAAGCATGTCTTCTGGAATCTGGTTGACGCGTTCTACTTGACCACTTGATTGAGGGTGAAAAGCGGTGCTAACGGAAAGGCGGGTTCCCATAGCATTTTGGAAACTTTCCCAAAATCGAGAGGTGAAGAGACTTCCTCGATCTGACTTAATTTCCACTGGAACGCCATGGAGAGACACTATTCGGGAGATATACAAGTCTGCTAGCTGGCTAGCGGTTATACTCTCGCGAACAGGTAAGAAATGGGCCACTTTGGAAAGACGGTCGATAACGACGAAGATAGCGATATTCCCTCTCTTGGTCCTGGGAAAACCGGTAATGAAGTCCATACCAATTTTATCCCATTTCCATTCAGGAATAGCTAAAGGTTGAAGGGTGCCAGCAGGCCGTTGATGCTCTTCTTTTACACGACGACAGACATCGCAGTTAGCAATATACTGAGCAATTTCTCTCTTCATCCTAGTCCACCGGAACCTCTGGCGTAGGTCCTGATACATCTTAGTGCTACCGGGATGAATGGTGAGAGGAGATTCATGAGCTTCCTTAAGGATCAATTGCCTCAGATTTCGCACTTTGGGGACCACTAAATGGTTCCCGAAGTATACGACTCCTTGATCATCAATGGAGAAACAATTACGTGTCGATCTTGCATGAGAATGCAACCTAGTCCTTGTCGCGAGGCGTCGCAATAGATAACAAAGTCATTGGAGAAGTCTGGTGGTACCAGTATGGGAGCAGAAGTTAGGCGTCTTTTCAGTTCCTGAAAACTGTGCTCACATTGTGGAGTCTACTCGAACTTTTTATCTTTCTTGAGGAGTTCAGTTAGAGGTTTAGCAACTTTGGAGAAGTTCTCGACAAAGCGGCGATAATAGCTCGCTAAGCCAAGGAAACTACGAACTTGCTTGACTGATTCAGGTGTAGTTCAATTAAGAACGGCTTGAACTGGCTCGGGATTGACAACAATACCCTTACCACAAATTACATGTCCTAGATAGGTCATTTCTGGCAACCAAAATTCGCATTTAGAGAACTTGGCATAAAGGCGATGCTCTCGAAGTTTCATCAACACTAACCTTAGATGCTCGACATGTTCTTCCTCGTTCTTGGACTAGATGAGTATATCATCAAGGTAAACCATGACGAATTTATCTAAATACTCCATGAAGATTGAGTTCATTAACCGAGAGAAGGTGGCTGGGGCGTTGGTTAAACCGAAGGACATGATGGTGTACTCGTATTGGCCGTAACGAGTAACAAAGGCCGTTTTGGGAATGTCCCTGTTCCTGATTTTGATTTAATGGTAGACCAACCTCAAATCCATCTTAGAGAAGACTCAGGATCCAGCAAGCTGATCATACAGATCATTGATCCTGGGGAGCAGATACTTGTTCTTTATTGTAACCAAGTTGACGGGTAGATAATCTACAACCATCTGATCCGTACCATCCTTCTTCTTATCGAAGAGGACAGGGAAAGCCATGGGGATGAACTAGGACGGATGAAACCCTTTTTCAAGTACTCATCGAGTTGTTTCTTAAGCTCGGCTAGTTCTAGTGGTGCCATCTTATAGGGTCTTCTAGAAATTGGGACAGTTCCTGGAATGAGATCTATCATGAACTCGACATCTCTGTCAGGTGGGAGACATGGCATTTCTTCTGGAAAGACATCCGGAAAGTCACGGACTACCGGAACGTCTTCGAGGTCTGGCAAGGGACTGGCATTAAGAGAATATGGCTGTCGCTTGGCTACTCGGGTCAAGACATTACCTATCTTTCCCGAAGGGTGCGTAAGTTGAACAGTCCTAGAGAAGCAATCAATGTTGGCATGATGGGCTGACATCCAGTCCATACCCAAGATAATATTAATATCCGAAGATTTGAGAGCTATCAAGGATGCAAGGAAAACAAGTCTGTCGACCTGAATTTCATTCCCATGGCTTACTCTAGAAGTTTTCCATTTGGATCCCGGGGTTTGAATTACCATGGAGGTGGGCATATCATAGAATGTGGTGTTATGCAGATGAGCATAGCTCTCAGATATAAATGAATGAGATGCTCCAGTATCGAAAAGAACAGATGTCGGGTGGCAATTAACAAGGAGCATACCGAGAACGACGTTGGGATCCTCTTGAGCCACTTCAGCCGAGACACAATTCACATGGCCACGTGCAGCGGTGGCCGGCTTGGCGTAGTACACCTTCCCTACTGGCTTGCCACGGCCAACAGCCTTTCCAGACTGGTTGGGGTTGGTCTGGGGACACTCGCGCATGTAGTGACCCGACTCCCCACACTTGAAGCACGTCACAGAGATGGTGCGTGGAGGAGCTTTGTTGGTTGGCCCACCATAGGGCTTAGCTGGTGCATATTGCTGAGCTGGACGAGGCGCCTGATAGGATTGCCTTAGTGTGAACCTAGGTGGCAGGGTAGTGTTAGGCACCCACACCCGGCGCTTCTGTGGTCCAGCACCGGATGAGGAACCCATGTCACGTCCATGCTTGCGTGTTGCTTCGAAATCAGTCTGACCCGTCTCAGCACTGATGGCTTTGTTCACAAGCTTCTGAAAGGAGGTGCACTCATGCAGACGGAGATCTCGGCGAAGCTCAGGGCTAAGTCCCTTGCGGAACCTTGCCTGCTTCTTGGCATCGGTGGAGACCTCTTCAGTGGCATAGCATGCTAGGTTACCGAACTCCCTGCTACGCGTCCACAGAGAGTCGACCTTGGGTGAAACTACAGAACTCCTCACGCTTACGGTCCATAAGACCCTCCGTAATGTGATGTTCACGGAAAGCCTCACTAAATTTTGCCCAAGTAGTGACATGGCCAGCTGGGCGCATGGCTTCATAGTTCTCCCACCAGAGATTGGCGGGACCTTCGAGATGATATGCAGCAAAAGTGAGCTTATCCACCTCAGCTACGAGTGCAGAACATAGATTGTGAGTAATGCTGCGAAGCCAGTCATCGGCGTCGAGAGGCTCGATGGAGTGGTGGAAGGTGGGTGGATGTAACTTGATGAAGTCGCTGAGCGACACCAAGTTATTCCTCTGATGCTGTGTTGTGTTCTGTTCGATGCGCTCCAACAAACGGTTGGTCTCCCGCTTGTTTCTCTCAGCCTCCAGCATAACCTCGGCAGAGAAGGAGGGTGAGGCAGGTTTGCATCCCTCACTCCACTGCCTTCAGCCTGCTCCGGGGGAGCAGGGTTGTTGCGGGTGTTGACCATCCTAGGAAAACAAGACAATGGTTAGTCCAGAATGATAAGATTTTGACATAAAAATGTAGAATGTAATGGATAACTCGGAATGCAAGATGATCATCTGTATGACATGGTAAATACAGAAACTGCTTCTTTTATTCCATCGTCATACACACCATACAAGGTTTAGTACAAGACCAAACGGAGTACTACTACGGTGAATGGAATATTACATCTCATCAGAGGCATCCCAAGCTCCTATACATTATTTTTCTACACCTCCGGAAAGTGGTACACACTAAGTCATATCCCACAAGTCACGCAGGATGGTGGACGATATAACTGTTACATTACTAGTGGTGCTACTATCAGCTCAGACATTTCCATAGTAATCCTCATAGAAGTTACCCCCATGTCCTGGAAGCTGAACGTGATCATCTGGAACCAGCCGATCCCGTGGAGCCTGCGGTCCATAAGGACTCGGGTGTGGCCTGGGACCATCAAACGGTGTCAGAAGAGGTCCACGGGGAGGAGTGATGCCCCCTACATCTCGCCAATCCATACGGTCCGGCAGAGTAGACCGCACGGGGTAGAGATCCCGTATATCCATATACTCTGCCTGCACAACAGGTGCAAACCGAGTCAAGGTGGCCTAGTGATCAAAACGGGAGTTGAATAGCTCCTGGCGCAAGGCACGGTTTTCATGGTCCTTGTCCTCAAGCAACTGTGTGGTAGTGCGGAGCAGCGAATCCTCGTGAGAAGAGTCGGCGTAGATAGCTGTGAAGTAACCTTCTGGCCCAGGAAGTGACATCGGCATATAGCGAAAGTCAGTGTTCCGGAGCAAGGAGGTTCTGGCCCATATGATAGTCATCATCGAATATGCAGCGTCTTGCACAGACATCTCAATGGTAACCCCAAGTCCATATGAGAAATGGAGGGGTTCGGTGGATCTAGGATAGCTAGGAAATATCCGGACGATGAAGAGGTATTGGCTTTGATTGAAGTCCCTATACTGCTCCTCGACGGTGTACTCGAGATACCAACGGTATCCAGCCACGATCATTACCCGGACCAACATAGCAGTATGGCCAGGTACATCGAGGCATCGAGTCAGACGAACCACTTGATTCTGAGTGTGGGAAGCCATCTGAAACACGATATAATACAAAGGCATTAGAATTTCTAGCAGAATTTGGACATCATAACGGCTGTAAATGCTCAAAAGGATTTTGAGACATTTTGCAAAGGATTGCATAGACACTCAACAATATCATATCAAGGTTCTGGGTCCAACTTAGCAACATAATGGGGTAGTAGAACTGAACTAGGCTTGTAATCATCAAACCTATAAGGTACTACTGATTAGTAACACGTGAACCTGATAGAGAGAAGAGATCCTAATCCTTAACCCCCGGTGGAAGAATGGACTGACTCAGATCAGAATGCCATGAGTTAAGGAGTAAAAAGAGCCTTACGTTCCATCCCACAATCAATTCCCCTACATATAACTAAAGCATTTCTAGACTCAACATCGACCAGTTTGGCTTGGAGAACCTACAGGTAGTCCGGCTCTGATGCCAACGCTGTCAGGACCCCGACTCAATGCCACATCGATCTAGCATGTAACACCTCATATCACTTTGCGTCCTCACACACGGTATTCCCACGGGTGTCGCCTTACCTTTGCCCAGGACCATTTGCGCCTTTTGGCACACGTATATGATAGTGTCGTTAGCATCCATCTGATAAGGATCCCGGGCTGACATGGCTAGTCGTAAACCCAAAGTGGCACAGACTTACAGGGACAGGCATCCATGACCCATCATCGAACGTGTCGGTCATCAACGAGTGAATCCGGGCTGTAGCACTGGGCTTGCAGGACTCCGGTAAACCGGGATGTAGCGGGCTAACAGGACTCCGGTATTCATTGCGTGACATTTCCCCGAAGGGACAGACACAGGAACGAAGAAGGACACATGCCGGCCAGCCTAAGTGTTCCGGAGCAGTAGCAAGCTACCAAGGCTCAGTGGAAGCACTAGGATACATTTCCCGGTAAGAGAGGCTACTAAAGATAAACAACTAGATAGTCAGATCCCACACATACCAAGCATTTCAATCATACACACAATATGCTCGATATGTGCAGATACACCAAGGCATCACAACATGACTCTACAATACAAGTACTTTATTTAAAGGCTTAGAGAGCCATACATATCATACACACAAGTACGGGTCACACGACCCACATTCAAGTCATACAAGCATACAAGCCAACAACGGAAGTAACTTGTCTGAGTATAGACAACTAGTAAAATAAAAGAGGCTTGGGTAAGCCTGACTATACTACGTGGTCCTTCATGAGCTTAGGATCACCACCTGGGCTTCAGCCAACTCATCGATGTCAATGTCTACGAAGAACCAGTCAGAAGGGGTTGTAGCGTCTTCTATAAAACGTAAATTAAAGCAACATGAGTACAAAGGTACTCAGCAAGACTTACATCAGATCCTACATACATGCACATTATCAAGAAGGGTTGGTGGGGTTATTGCAGCAAGCCAGCTTTGACTCTTGGCTAAGCTACCCTACGAGACTCCAACTTGAAAAGGTTTTGCACACTCGAGTCCACTACTCACCACTTCAATACACTCCCGAGGATCCACATCCGTCTTCCTACAGAAGAGCCATCCTCGACACTCACGCTTATCTTGAGGCTTTTAGTAGTTTCCATTTACTTGTCTATGAATTGTATAGGCAACCAAGTAGTCGTTTACTATGGACGTGACTATTTGAATAGATGATGTTAACCCTGCAGGGGTGTACTTCTTCATACATGCTCTCACCACTTACCGCCATTCACATGACATGTACTCGGAAACCTTCAAGCAGAAGCCCAACGTGGGTGTCGGCCACGACCTACCTAAACACCTAAGTCTCTAGTCCAGGTTTATCGCCTATCTAGGTTCCATCCGCAGGGAGTCCGGCCGAGGTTTCCACATACGGCCCCGAACAATGTGTGCAGGGTTCCCGAGATACCTAACGGGCATCCGGTACACCGTGCCACGTACCTACCGCATCACAGCCCACCCCGCGGATCAGCGCTGTCCACGGCCTCCAGTAAGCTACAAACACCGAAAACTACTTGCAACTCCTGGACAGAGGACTAGGTTGAATAAGAAGCCGAGACGGTCCATTGGTTTCGGGCCCAATGCATGGTAGTAGGTGATTCTGAAATCACACATACAGATCTCAGTGCTTAAGGACGGCTTCAATGAAACAACCCACCATGTACTCCTACATGGCCTCTCATCGATACCTTTACCAAATCGTGTTCAACACATCACTCTCATACTGGCATGATCATTTCACTCTAGCCCATCACCAAGATGAACCAGACCTGACGCGACTCTAAATGGGTTCAACTACCGTAGCACACAGCAGTTTGAATCGTGTTGTCTTAATGCAGTAAAAGAGAGCAGAATCGAGAATATGGGATTGTATTGATATGATCAAATGGTTGGTTGCTTGCCTGATGGGTCGGTGCACTGGTATTGTTCTTCGGGGGCTGAACCTGCTGCAAAGAGCACCGATACACAATCATGACCAAACAATATGCAACAATATGATGCATGCATGAGACATGGTAAAATGAGTGTATTGGGATAATGCAACTAATACCAGATGGTTTTGAACCATTTTGAACCAAAGATTCAAGTTTCAAACTCATAAGTGGCCCTTTTAAGTGCTTAATCTTGTTCTGTACTAAACAACAGGTTAGTTTGCTTAAACATGCATGAAACCAGTACAGATGGATATATTGGATTTTTCTGATCATTTTTCATATATAACACTTTGCATTTGGAGCTACAAATTAATTTCTATGATTTTTTAAGTTTGTGGAATTTTCTGGAATTTCTTGTGTAAAAATAACTCCAGTAAATAATTTACTGTGTCAGCATTACGTCAGGATGACGTCAGTGGTCACCAGGACAGTCCAGGTCAAACCTGACAGTGGGTCCCGCGTGTCAGTGCAATTAGTTTAACTAAATATTAGTTAATACTAATCCTAATTAGTTAACAGGGCTGGGCCCCACCTGTCATTGACTCAAGGGGGGTTAAACAGGGCCCACCCGTGGTCAAACGGGGGTCAGCGGGGTCAACTCACCGGTGTTTAGCCGCCGCCGAGGCGAAACGCGGTGGTGCAGGTGCGGGTTTCGCCTACAGGGCATCATTCGAGGCGCCGTTGGGCTCTTGGACAGGGTGACGCGGCCGTTGGGTGGCCGGAGCCTCGTCGGGGACGAGCTCCGCGGCGGCGCGTGCGGGTGAGCTCGGTCTGCTTGCTGTGGTGCACGTGAACGAGAAAGGGAAGGGGGAGGAGGTAGCTGGGCTCACAGCGGTCACGTAGGAGGAGACGGCACGGTCGAGGACGAGCTGGTGCGGCAGCGACGGGGAAGGGGATCTCCGGAGGTGGCAGAGTCAGGCGAGGTCGGTGTAGAGGCCTCGGGGCAAGCGAGCGCTCGGGGCTCGGCTTGCTCGAAGGAGAAGAGGGCGGCAGAGCTCCTGACATGGTGGCGCGGCGCAGGGACGACGAAGAGCGCGAGCTTCACGGTGGTGCGGGCGTGGCAGCGTCGTCCACGGTGGTGGAGAGCGAGGGAGAGAGGCAGGGGGAGAATAGGCGTGTCCAGAGGGGTCGGGGTGCAACGTGGAGGTCGTCCAGGCCAGCAGGGCGGTGAGGAGAGGAAGCAGGGCGACGAGCAGCTGCATGGCGCGCACTGGAGCCGCCGTCAAGCACCTGCCAGCCTGCCTGGCCAAGTCAAGCAGCTCGCTGGAGCAGCCACTGGGCTGGGCCGGCTAGCTGGGCCAGCTGGTGGGCTGCCAGGTAAGTCCCTCTCTCTCTTTTTATTTTTTTTGCTTTTTCTATTTTTTCTATAAGCGTTGGGTTTTCTAAAAATGCCTAGACACTTTCAAAAATCCTTCAAATAATCATTGGCTCTGTTCACATTATTTCCAACAGTCCACACTTATTTCTAGAAATATTTGGGCATTTAAAATATTTTATAGCATTTAAATGCCCAAAAGCAAATAGGTAATGATTTAATCCAATGACCTTAGTTGTCCTAGAAAAATGTGAACCCATTTTGTCAGAGGTTTTGACCCAAAAAAGGGTGGACTTTTTAGAAGGGCATTTCAGGTTCATTGAAATTATTTTTGGTAAACCCTAGTTGGTTTCAGAGGGGGTTGTGGGTTCTTTCATCCCCATTTCAAGTTTCTGTTGAATGGAATAGACATTATGCAACACTCTAATGCAAGAACTAGCTAGGGTGTGACCGTCGAGGAGCTCGACTCTGTACTATGTTGGCTATGGACCACGCCAAATCTCACCACCGGATACACACCATTTTTTATGGTGTACGATGCAGAGGCGGTGCTATCCTGCGATATCATTCATGACTCACCTCGAGTGTGCATGTGCGAAGAGAGAGAATCCGAGCTAGATCGGCAGGACAGTTTATATGCCCTGGAGGAGGAGCGTGACGTCACAAAGGCCCGTTCCGCATTCTATCAGCAGCAGGCTCGAAGGTATCAAAGCAGAGAAGTACAGGCCAAAACTTATAATGTTGGCGAACTCGTTCTACGCCTACCGGAGAAGAAAAAGGACAAACTCAAGCCTAAGTGGGAGGGTCCCTTCATCATTGATAAAGTTCTCACCGGAGGAGCGTACCGCCTGCGTGATGCATCAGACAATCGACTCGAGCCGAACCCATGGAACGCGGCCAGACTCCGAAGATTCTACGCCTAGTGCCGAACTCTGTGTTCGTCTCCTTACCTCCGCCTTTCTTTTTTAAGTTATATCCTCTTTCTCTCTTTCTTTCTTTTTATAGCCTTAAAAGCCTCAAATGTGCTTCGACCATACACTCTTGTCGCGCTATGCGTGCTCAATATACCTGGGGGCTTCTTATGCAGAAGCTTAATATAATTATCTTCTCGGCTTTATGCCCACCACATATGCATCACTTTTCCATATGTACCTTTTTTCGCCCTTATATGCATTGATATGACTTAAGTTTTCACCAAGCTGGGTTGCCTGGCTCTTGTGTTTATGCCCTACGTTCTCGTTAGTTCGGCTAGGGCATAAGGGGAGCACCTCTGCGATTGTTACTGCTGGGTCAGCCGGATGTGTACCTCAGACTGGGTGAAGCCGAAAGCTAGCGTTCTTAAGGGAATATTCGATCGGTGAACAAAAGATGTTTCTTACCTATAACAACATATGCCCCTAGATGTTTATATCCTGTGTCTCTTTTCGCAGTTCGGACATGCACATTAACGCATGCGTACCCAGGGAAAGGAACCCTTAACATAACTATTCTCCCTGGAAGATGTTTCTTACTATCCATGTAATATAACATAGCTAGTTGGGTACTTGTCTGTTCAAGCCACTAAAAAAATACACTTCCGTGATGATACGTGTTTGTCACAGTAGGTCGCGTTTTTTGTCATGCATGTACATCCATGACAAATTTATGATAGAATCAAGATAGTCATACCTGTGCTGTCGTAGAAGTGTTCCATGACATTACCAAAATTATCATCCCAGAAGTGTCCACTTCCATGACGATAAATCGCGCGTCACAGAAGTGCTTTCGTCAAGGGTGACCGACATGTGGCATCCACCGTAATGGAACGTCGTTAAGCTATCTGGTCGGGTTTTGGATCCGATAACCGGTTAACAGCCCCGACTAATGGGGATTTTCCACGTGTAAAATCATCATTGGCTAGAGGAGACACGTGTCAGGTCCGCGCTGGCACAGGTGTCACTCATCCAATGGGCGAGACACGCCTATAATATGTTGACACGTGGACCGTCCCATCAAGTTTAAATGGGCCGGCCCAACTAAAGGCCCACAAGATTTTGCGGACCATAATGGGCTGGCCCAGCTAAAGGCCCACGAGATTTTGCGGACCATAATGGGCTGGCCCAGCTAACGGCCCACAAGATTTTGCGGGCCATAATGGGCCGGCCCAGGTAAAGGCCCACAAGATTTTTGTGTGCCATAATGGGCCGGCCTAGGTAAAGGCCCACAAGATTCTTGCGGATCATAATGGGCCGACCCGGCCAAAGGCCCACGAGATTTCGCCAACATTAATGGGTCGGCGCAGCTATAGGCCCACAAGAATTTGAGGACCCTAGTAGGCCGGCCCATTAACTGGCTGCCATGTTTTGGGCCAAATGCCGGCCCATATTTGATCCGGTCCATTAATGACCTGCCACATTCCGGGCCTAATAGTGGCCCATATGAGATCCGGCCCATTAAAAGCCTACCACGTTCTGGGCCAAATTACGGCCCAGATCAGGTAAGGCCCTTTAAGAGGCTATGGGCTCAATTATGGCCCATATCAGATTCAGCCCGTCAACTGGACACTACGCTTTTGGGCCCACTTGCTAGAGGCCCACTTAGTAATTCGGCCTGACATTAGTTTTGGCCTCTTAAGGACCCGTTTAACATTTTCGCCCTATAGTAATTTCGGCCTGTTAAATGCCCGTCATATAGTTGGGCCTAACTACGGCCCGGTTTGCATCCGGCCTGCTCGCAGCCGATATCTGGTTGGGCCAAACAAGGACTGAGACAATTTTGCCTATTAAAAGCCCGTGATTTGATTCACACAATCATGGGCTTGGGTTCATTTCGGGCTGCTGCCGGCCCGTTAGCTGTTCGGCATGTTTCAGGCCCAACCTACATGCATGATGGCCCGATTATGTACCGTAATTTTACAGTTTGGCCGGTTTACTGCGACGACAGGATAAATATACAGTAATATAACTGCAGCGTCGTGAATAAAAAAAACCTAGACTATACAATAAAGAAATTACAACATATTACATCCACTGGGCATCAAAGTTCGCCACTATGATAATAAAGCACAAGAAGATAGAAAATTACATACACTGGGCATCAAAGATCGCCACCAGTGCAAATAAACACGCCGACAAAATAATATACAAAACCAACAACACTTCAATAGAGTTCAAGAAAGGTTAGCCCTGTTGGGGAGCTGCAGCGCAAGCAGCTGAGCAAGATGATGATACTGCGCTTGTTCAACACTTAAATCTTCCTCACTCTGAAAGATAAACAAGCACACAGATGACAGGTTTTGCACATAAAAGTATCAGTGCTGACAATTCATCACATTTCTTACTGATAAATTAAGTGACACAGTTTAAAATTGCATTAACACAATATGGTATTGTTTAGTTCAAGACATGGCAGGAAATGACATTGTGAAGGAGTTGGCAGCTTCACGACACCACTGGATTACAGATCAAGAACTCATAAGTATCAATGATTAGTGTGCTGTCAATTTATCCCATTTCAGATTGGCAAATAAAGAGATGGTTTAAATAATACTCCCTCCGTTCGGAATTACTTGTCATCAAAATGGATGTGTCTAGAACTAAAATACATCTAGATACATCCATTTCAATGACAAGTATTTTCGGACGGAGGGAGTAGTAGAATGATATGACATTGTTCATAGTTAAGACATTGCAGAATATGACATTGTGCTGTAGTGGGTAGGTTCACCACAACACTGGATTACGGATGAAGAACAGAAGCATACATGCAGTGCAAAAGAAGATCACTTGCTCTGTATAGTTTAATTGACATGGTATGAATAAGGAACTTGGTTGTACAACTGAAAACTTAAATTGAGAACGACAAACTTTTGTTTATGAACTACATAATAAACTTTAAACATGCAATTTGATCCAAACACCAAAAATAAACAGCTGTTGCAGTCATGCCTAACCAAATATATACAACAAAGTTTGAAGGCTTGAGATGGACAAACTTACATTATTGGTGAAGACGGGCTCTATAAAGGCCTTGTCCATGCTGATGGGGGGGGCAATTCAAGAAGTTTACCATAGAATCTTCTTCATAAGCATTGCCTTTATTCTACATTTTGTTAAGAGCAAATATAGATGTGATAATATACGAAAAAATGGAGAATATTTAAGATAAGATGTAGAGTGATGCTACATAACCAAGTAGCTATAAATGTGAGTGCAGCGATAGAGGCAAAAGGTACAGCCAAGAGCAATGCACAACTAAACTTCTTCAGTACCAACCTTATGGTAAGAGTAAATATAGATCTGATGTGTAGAAAATGGAGGGCAAAGGAAAATAAGTTGCAGAGTGATGGTACATGAACAACTACCTGTCATTATAAGTACACTGATAAAGGACAGCATGTACTTACAAGAATAATGCAGAGCTAGAAAAACATTGGCATTGGATATATTCTACACTAATGTAAGCATTCATACAGATCAGATAATTTGGAGCGAACAATTGATAAGCAAGCTATCATGCATACTGTTGTCACATAATGAACCAGGTATGTATGCAAGTACAGTGATACAGGACAACATGTACTAACAAGAGCAAAGCAGCGGGCAGCATATTTGCGATATCCTGTTGTTCTTTTCAAACCAGAATTCTTCTTCGAGCAGATTTCCTGCAAACAAGATCCGTAAGGCACATGCGGAAAAGTAGAAGTTCAAATTGTCATGTGATTTCACAGACAGTACCTCATCCTGGGAATGAGACCAGTGCATAACAAGGTTTTTCCATTCAATGTCTTCTAAATTTAGCATAGGTGACTTCACCGGAAATTCGTTTATAGATTTGCCACCAAAGTGTGATTTCCTTAGGTAAGACCGATACTACTGCAATGTTTCCTTGAAAAGCACAAGCAAGCTTTGCTCGTATGACTATCCAGATTGACCCTCGCCTAGTTACAACAATGTAATGTAAATCATTGATGTGTTCGATCAGCAGAAAACAAAAAAAATAATAACCATGAATAATAGCACTTACACGTAAGTTGGATAGGAAGATGTGAAAATGGTGTTTGTCTTCACAATAATCTTCCCATGATGGGAATATATGCACGTAGTCCATAACAACATTGAAAGCATTGTCTTTTAAACTGGGAATAAATGGAATGGTGTTCCAATCTGCAGGAATTGGCCGTCTCTGCAGTTGGGATAGGTCTTCGGCCGGTGGACTTGCTGTACTTTTTGCTGGAGTGGGATTTTTCTATGGTACATCTGGTGCTATGGCAAATGAAATCGGTATATCTTTTGCTGGAGTGCAGGTCCTGTGTGGTGGGGCTAGTGGTGTGGCCAGTGAAGTATGGGTACAATCTGCTGGAGTCGGTCCTACATTTTGTGTCATTGGTTGTACAACCAATATAAGTGGGGTGCTGTCTGATTTCTCCGGCACCACCATGTTTTCAAGGACTTTGCTGGTGCTCCTTCAGGTTCGGCAATCACCCTCTTCCTTTTTGATGTCTGATGCACACGAACAGCATTTGAGTGGAAAAACATGGTATGATGACAGATGGAATATGTATTGATAATGGATGGGCATGGCATCTCGACATATATGATGAGTAAACTAAGCAGATGGCGGTGCAACAAAGTAGAAGAAATGCAAGACAACATATGCAAGATACTCGCAATCAATAAAACATTGCCAAATTAGAACAGGCACCTTGATGGGTGAACAGGACAGGCCATCTGCCTTTGACTCCTCGAGGTTAGAATAGTCATTAGGATCATATTCTGAACAAGAGTCAACAGGTGGGGAGCGTATGAGTTTCGTGGCATCCAGAATGGCACTCAATGCCTTGGTGCCAATTTTGTAAGTCATTGAAGTGTTTAGCTTCAAGAGTGGATTGCTGCTAGTGCGACACAAAGCAGCTACACAGATCATAGTGTAGATATAAAGGGAAAACCTTAAGCATCAGAGTAAAATCCGCAAAGTGGAACTTGCTGGAATATATGTGCTAGTATTGCCGGTACGGCTAGAAAGGCTTCAGATACCATCTCTCTTCAAGTGAAGGTGCGGTACTGTTAATATCAGTATAACTCTCAAAGGCGACACAGCTCCGCGCATTTCCTTGCTTTTCCTATAGGATTCAAGTGGGCAGGCCACTACAAATCCTATTCCTATGTTTACAAGATCCTACGAATCAAAGAGGCTCAAAGTTTCCATCACAACCGACCGTATGGACCTCTACACTGCAAATGTCCCCGCTCATCTTTAGTACAAGGAACATATTGTACTACTAGCATACTCCCTCTGTTCCAAAATATAAGTCTTGGTAGAGATTTCCACTATGGATCGCATACAGATGTATCCAGATACATTTTAGAGTGTAGATTCACTCATTTTGCTCCATATGTAGTCCATGGTGGAATCTATACAAAGACTTGTATTTAGGAACGAAGAGAGTACATATTAAGGAAGAATGGAAGAGGAACATGGTAAAGAAGAGCAAGCAGATTTTGGATAATAAAATGTTGGTTGCACAGTGCCCACACATGATGAACCAGAGAGCATTAAGAATGCAACTCCCAACTGTATCTCGACCATTTCAGGCGGTTGGATGAAGATCCTACGTCTCCTAACCCTTCTTCTTCCTCGTCTCTGATTCTTCCCATACATAACACCGCACGGGCCGCTGGCCGGACCACCGGCCCCCACCGCCTGTGTTCCTCCACCACCCCCACCCACCACCCGCGGGTCGAGTTTTCTTCATTCGGCGAGGCCCCACAACCATCCGAGCCCCTTGGATCGCACCGGCAAACGCCGGCGAGCTCTGAAAAATCGACTGACCCAATTTTGAAATTTAGTCTACTGTGATTTAACTAGTGTGGAATATAAAAGGGGAAAACAATAAGCATTGAGAGTATAGTGTTGAGCGTGCCATGGCGGATCTGAAGGTGCAAACCAGACAAAGGCAACTTCGCAACCAAGACAAGAAATCAGAGTAAAGCAGTGGCGATCTATTTTCTTGCTGCGATAAATAAGTTGAGCAGATACAAAAGAGTACCGCCTCCGGTGCGGCGCCGTGTACGCATATGCTGAGAACTTGACGGTGCTGCCGTAGCGATGGCTGTCGGCGGCGTGGAAGCAGATCTAGGAGGGTAGACGGTGGCGGCAGGGCGCGGTGAACGAGACGGTCGTAGGAGTGGCGCCGGCAAGGTGGACGACGGCGGGGATGAAGCGAGAGGACGGGATGCAAGGATCCCGGTCCAAAGGCGTGGATGAGAGAGGTCGATCTCTTGTAATGGACGGCGGCGTCGGGGTATCAGCCCCGGCATGGTGGAGGAGGACGGCGGTGGATGGGGTGGCGGACGACGGCGGATAGAGGAGGGTGCGGTGGAGAGGGTGTTTTGGCGCCCACGTAGTACGAATGGGGAAAAGGGAGGTAGAGAGGAAGGGGGGAACCATGTATTCAGGGTGCGCTTGTCTCAAATGCGAGGAAATTTACAAACTTAGCCCCCGTTTCAAATTTCTACTACATCACACCAACATTAGTCAGTTGGGGATAGGACGGTAATCTCGCATACACCGAATATTTGCCGACGAGAGTTTGTTTTTGGCGCCCACCGTGTATGAATATGAATCGGGGAGGGAGTCGATTTCGGCCGAGGGCACACTGTGTTTTGGCGCCCACCGTGTATGAATCCGGGTGAGAGGCGGTTATGTCACGTTTGGGTGAAATTACAAACCTACCCCTATCGAAACCTATAGAAATCCAGCAGATAGGCTTTGCGCGGCAGGGATGGGCAGTAGTGATTTCCATCTCGCAGATTTTGGTTTCGGGCGGTTACTGCGACTTTCCCCGCTTCATTCAAATTTTGCACAGTGCACGTTTACGGTGCCAACTCAATTCGAATCCCGTTTGTATTCTACTATTTTTTTCGGGCAGGATCCATTTTCAATTGGAATTACATTCTATATACATCATTTTTTTACATATACTTTCAAAAGCACAACAAAGAATTCTACTCCTTTATATGTATAATATGATTTAAAAATACAATGATCTCGAAATCTTAAGGTTGAATTCGAAAAAATTTAACCAAATTATGTTCTACTAAAATGTATGGATCAGTAATATCTACATATTAAATAACATAGATGTGTGTGAATTCATATGAGTATGCATGTTTTATAGATCAATTTTGGTTCGAGTATGGATTACATGTATCATCATCTCGAATTCAAATATTTGAATCCCTTTTTTGTTCACTCCTTTCACACCCATCTCTCTCGCATGCATGTTCCTTCAGGTAGCCATCACTCTCTTTTCTCCAGCTCACCCACACGCTCACTTCATGTTTCTCCTATCCTCGCAAACATGGTCTCTCGATGTCTCCCTTGAGAAGTGTCACACTCTCACTATCATTATACATTACACAGTTTTCATTATCTCTCACGTCTCTACTGTTCTCTGGTATCACTCGGTACCTAAGCTTTCTTTTTCACCACAACACACACAGTCTCCACTCGTCTTTCACTTTGTCTTTCTCTCTATGGGATTCTCTCACACACCCTATATGTCTCTACATATGACTCATACCACTAAAATTACTCTCTCTCTCTCCTATAGACACAACATTTGTTGCGGTCTCCTTTTCGTCTCCATCCCAGACTGACACCGATCAGACAACCCCAACTACCGTCTCCTCTCTCTCTCACAGACACACACACACACAACTCCTGCTTCCACTCCCCTTCCCGACTACCGTCTCTCTCTCTCACACACACAACTCTCGCTTTCGCACCCGACTCATATTTCACTCACGAACATTTATCGACTAGCTAGCCTCTAGATAGGTTTATACACCCGCACACTCATGCTTCCACCATCGCATACATGTCTCTCTCCCGGTCCTTGTATCTATGTAGCTTTTTCTTCCCTTCTTGAGACACGCCCTCTCGATCGTGCACACACACACACACACACACACTTGTGTCTTTGTCACACATGCACTCCGTCCTCCTCCACTCTCCCTCTCTCTCACACACACATGGGCTTTTTGCAACAACTAGCAAGATGCCCATGCGTTGCACGGAACATAAGAAGCATTTGTATGAGTAGTTTATCTTGTGGGGGAAAAGGATGAACGAGGGAAGACCTTATTTGCAAATGTGGAGAGGGGTGTGGGTATCTTTTTGCAAAATTGTCATAGTTTTCTTCCTATTCGTCAGGTATAGATCGGACGGCCTATATTGCAGGATGGCAGGCACACGATCATCACCAACAATGCTTTTTATAAGAGTAGGGATAAAAAATAGAGTTGGTGATGATGGTGGGCCTGCCATCCTGCAATGTAGGTCGTCCGATTTATATCTGACGGATAGGAAGGAAAATATGGCAATTTACCCACACTCTTCACCACATTTGCAGATAAGGCCTTCCCTCGTTCATCCTTTTCTCCCACAAGATTTTGATGTTCCGTGCAACGCACGGGCATCTTGCTAGTAAGAGTAGAAATTGGACATATACCACTTCTCGAATCTTGAAACCAACAACATGCCTCCCTTATCTCATCAAAACCGCCAAAGGAATATATTTTGAGTGAAACAAAACATATTTTTAGTGATATACGTATTTAAAAACTAGACTTTTTTTCTATCAAATCGGTGAATATGTATTAATCTACTTTGATCGTGTGGCAACGCATTGGCACATTGCTAGTAGTTATTATAATTTTTTGGACACTAGACAAACGGTGGAGTACATATACGAAGAGAAGAGGCGCACGAACGCAGTCGGCCTCTCGCTGTCTCGCACAAATGAGTGTTACATAAAGGCGACGTTAACAAATAAACCCTAAAACCCTAGGGGCACGAGTGCTGCATTCGTGGGTACCGGGTACGTGGTGGAGCACCTTTGTAGGAGTTGATGGTCGGGACCACAGGTGAACGACTTGGAGCGCGGTGGCTCGCCAGTTGCCACGGATCAAGTAGCCACGTTTAAAATATTGTTTTTTAGCGGGGTTAAGAGTTCCGATTTTAAATGGCACGTTATAAGTAGTAAGTAGTTTTTAGAACGATTGGTATGGAGCGAAAATGGAATTCATAGTACTACGTACCTCCTTGGCGTATGGTTGTATGGGTTTATGTTACGAGATGTTGAACCTGGTAGTTCTAGGGCAAATACTATGGTTTAGATTTAGATGCTGGTTTTCAGTAATCGGAAGGGGAAACCCTTCTTTGATTAAAAAAACTACTACCTCCATTCTTGTTTACTAGTCCCCATCGTACTTTGGGTCAAAGTTTGTCCATGAATTTTACTTGTAAAATGTGAATGGAAAACGATATTTTGTTATACCCAAACAAAAAGGACTGGCGGGAGTGATTGCGCCGGCCAAGAGGGCCGCACTCGCTGCAGGCCCGGCTGAGCATGCCTCCTCGCCGCGTGCAACCAGCTTAAGACTGCCCCCCTGCCTTCATTAAATCTGCGCGTATGCCAGCAACACGTCCTTCCACGAGCCGGCAGGAATTTTAGAACACAAAAAATGACTAAAATATAATTAATTTACGCATGGTCTTGACTTGTTGTGCTCGCACTGGTAGCAGGAACTAGTAGAGGTTTTTCTTTATTTATAACTCTGCTCACATTTTTTTGGCTTTGAAGTGAATCATGGTTGTGGACATTATGTATGAATGTGCAGATATCTGTGAACATGAGTTTGATGTGGAAGTTGAACTTGGAATGTCGGGCTTGCGCATGAACTATACCATGTCCAATGCTTCGTCTGTTATTGTTTGGAAAGTAATGGCTGTTATTACATGACCCAAAAAAAACATTTTGTGCCACATCAGTAGATGCACAGACATCACAACAGGCATGCCGACTGGATAAACATTTGAACCTAGCTATTATGAAGGAAATTTTGTATTGACAACAGTTTTAGATAGCAGGAGACGCCTAGCCTGCTCTGCCTCTGCTAGCTTATTTCTGGCTTCTTCCATCTCTTCTTTGGCTTGGGTGAAGAGAGCATCTGATTGCTCTTTTCGCTTCTTCAGGAACTCATCTACATTCTCAAGTGTTGCTGCACGCTTTCTTTCAGCCTTTACTAATGCCACGAGGACACGAACAGCTAACGACTCCACCTGGCTTGTGTGTAATCCAACATCATCTGGGAATTTGCACCTTGTGTCTAATCCAGCATCATTAGGGAACTGGCACCTTGTGTGTAATCCAGCCTCATTTTGGAAACATGATCTCGAGGTTGACCATACTTCCCTCCTCGCAGGAATAGCACCCTGACATGAAGTTACTTCTTTTTTAGATCAATACTTAAAGAAACCTAGATCCATTTAGTAGAAGCCAGATAAACAGAACTCAGAGAAGTGAATTCAAAAGGAAAAGAAATATAAAAACAGACTACCCGGTGAGAACACCCACTCCCTACATCAAGTTAAAAACAAAAGCATTAGGACGATTAAGACTCTTCTTATTACACATTGAAGAACACCACGCTTAAGAGAAACAGAAACTACAACATATACACATCGAAGAACACGAGGCTAAACGAAAGTAATTGAAAGGGTGTTACTTACCAAAGCTCGTTTTTATAGGTTCGGTGCAGCTCCTCTTTAACTTGCCATGCTCCTTGAAGATGTCCCGAATATCCCGTGTTTGGTGTTCATTGCTCCTCTGCATGTTCAAACTCGTGGTTTTAAAATCTCAACATGGCAAGAAAAATACTACTAGTAATACTTGCGCATCTTGTGGGCAACATTAAAGCACTCGTCTTCCATGTTAGAGCATCTCCACCAGAATCACAACGCGCGGCGCTTTAAAAAAGCGTTTACAGTGCTGAGATCAAGAAGTAGATACTAGAGAGTAGAGGATAGTTCTCAGCATAGATAGATAAAAAAATATAATTCAACTACTCCTCGTCGTCCGACTACTCCTTGGTGATGTCCTCCTCCGACGTCTGACTGCAGGCGTGAAGATACCGATCATCGTCGGATTTCCAGGGCGATGCTGCTTCTAGCCTCATGTTGAATTGAGTGTCCGCTTTTCGCCTACGCTTATCCTCGCGATAGGCGGCTCGCTCCGCCCTCCACTTATCCCTCTCCGCCCTCCTTTGCGTGTAGAACTCGCGCTCGTTGATGATGTCCTGCGGGAAGTGTTGGCGCCATAGGGCAATGGCTTCCTCGTCTATCTCGATGATGCCGAGACGGTGCTCCCACCTCCGGTTCTCGCGACAATCCTCGTTGGTGCTAAGCCGCGGCAGAGGCGCGAGCTCCTGCGCCCGCTCCCCCGTCGGCACGTTGGGGAAGTTCAATGTTCTATGAGGCCACCGGAGGTGCCACGCCGCCGCGTCGTCCGTGCGGGCAGCGTCGGTGGCGGTGTCGAAATTGCCAAGGCCGAGGCACATCTCGCGGAACCAGATCTCGGCGGAGAATCTGCCGGAGGGGCGCGCGCGGACGCCGCGGTATCCCCAATTTTCTCGGCGACGCGGCGACATGGTGGCACAGCGGCGGCGAGGCGATAAAGAGTGGGGAGAGAGCGATGGCGAGGCACAGAGCGGTGGCAAGGCACAGAGCGGTGGGAGGGCGTTGGATTTTATAAAGCGCGCCGGACGCCGCGCGACAAAACTAGCGCATGCCCGGCCGCTTTTTCCCGCGCGCACGCGATCCTTTCCCGACGTCTCTGCTATCTCTACTCTCTTCTCTACGGTTATATTTATTTAATATTTAATATTTAATATTTATATCTACTTCCTTTATTGTCTACTTTTTTCTCTATACTTTTTTTTCTTGCAATATAGGCCGTCCGATTTATATCTGACAGATAGGAAGGAAACAAATGGGAATTTTGCAAAAAGATACCCATACCTCTCTCCAAATTTGCAAATAAGGCCTTCCCTCGTTCATCCTTTTCTCCCACAAGATAAACTACTCAGACAAATGCATCTTGATGCGTGCAACGCATGGGCATCTTGCTAGTTCTAGAAACCTTTCCATCATTTGCCACACTGCTGGTTGCAGATGAAAAACCTACGCAAGCACAACGCGATACAGGAGCGACGCACAATTACAAGCTGATATTCTGTTGGACAATGGAGAACCAATTACTTTTACGGGAACAATAGCACCCAGGAAAATTGAAGGGTAGGTATGAACAAAATTGGAACTGCACATGTACTACTAAGTGATTCAATACACACATTACCAATCGAGGAGGAGAACGATGGCCGCGGCGGCCTCTGTGAGTCATGGTCGGCAACGGGAGTCAGTTCATTGTCCACGACGATGGTACTTCTGCGCTTGGCGTCGGCTTCCGGGAAGCAGATCCGAGACCGTGGAAGACGATGCCAGGGAAGAGGCTCCGTCTATGACAACGATGGTGGACCGGCTCCAGTGCGGCGTATGAGGTCGTCGATGAGGCAGATGCGCTGCGGTGGACGAGTGCGCCGATGTAAAGGGGAGGAGCACGAAGGCTGCGGTGCCGTGGAGAAGTCTATTTTGCAGTGGGGATAGAAAATGGGGAGTATTCAGGTGTACTACTCTAGGTGTCGGGGTGGGGCTGGCTGGGTAGGGTGAACCTGAAGTTACGAAAACAGCCCCCTACCAAGCGTCGCCCGTAGGCCAGTTCCGAAGGCTACGATGGTAACTTCCCACTGCTCGAATCAGGGTCGCGGGAGATTTTCCCGCCGACCACAAAATTTTGTGATACTGGACTCCCCATGTGGCGTGTTGAGTGATTCGGCAAAGCAACTAGCGAGTAGTAGTAGTAAACTCTGCATATTAGGTTTGAGCGAAGTCAAACTTCCTAAAGTTTGACCAAGTTTATATAAAAATATAAACATTTACCATAACAAATATGTATGATGTGGAAGTACATTCAATAATGAATCTAATGGTATTTATTTGTTATTGTATATGTTAATATTTTTTGTTATAAGCTTTCTGAGAGTTTACAAAACTTGACTTTGACCAATGCTAATACGCGGACTTAAATAAAAACAGAGGGAGTACACATTTGTTTTCTTAGTTTGTAGTGAACTAATCATTTGCCGAAATTGTGAAATGAATATATTAGGCTATTGACTTCGAATGTAATGGTCTATACAATTCAATAGTTACAATCATTGTCGAATCCCAAGATGTGTACAAGGTCTATAGTACTTCACAACATGCTCAAACTCACATAATCCCAGTCAAATGAGAATCTAAATGCATTTCATAGTTATTACTTTGTAGGATGCAACAAAAACAACCAAAACTCTACATCAGCCATTATAGAAGCAACATTTTGACATATCCCATTGTGTGAATGAAACATGCAGAGAGAGCTTTTGAAGGTGGAGCAGATAGGGCGGGAAAGATTGTATGTATGTGGACGAGAGAGTAGGAGACAAACCTAACGAGATAGAGAGAGATAAAGAGAAAGAGAGAGGAAGAAGTGAGGTCTGTGAGAAAGATGGCGACATGTAATATACGTGATTCTGTATACGTGGAAGGAGAAGAGACAACATGTTTGATGAGATAGCTGGAAAAACATGGACGAGAGGGGAAGGATCTCATGGGTTGAGGGATTGACAATTTTGTGCGGGGGAGAGAGGGATTGGTAATTTTGTGCAAGAGAGAGAGGGTGTGGGGAGGAGTCAGTCAGCCGTCGTCACATCACCCTGCTTCGAAATGACCCCGCATTCTCTAGCGCGGTGTGGTCGCCGTCTTTGATCTGCTCGATGTCGTTTTTGAAGATTGAGGTGTTGTGCATGTTGGGGTGCAAAGAAGCACAAGCGAGAGTGGTCGCCGTATAACCTTGGATGTGGATGAATTGTGTGCTCGGGGGAGTGTGTGTGTGTTGTGCTGTGTGTGTGTGTGTGTGTGTGTCTATGTGTGTGTGTGTCAGATATTGAGCTAAAACAAACCTAAGGAGAGAAATGGGTATTCATGAAGAGATTGTGCGGGCCTTGAGGTGGGCAGGGGCCGAATGAGGGTGTCAAAATGTGCGCGTTGATGCATATGTTGCATGCGATCGTGCGAGGGACGGAAGAATCAAGAGAGATGGTTGTTGTGTTACGGATGCTCCCACTCACACACACACGCACACACACACACACCCACTCACACACACACACACAAGTAAACTAGAAGACCATTCTCTCATGTATACACAACGTACCGGCATCTGTCTATGTCTCACTCATGCATGATCATTTGCACATTCACACCTCTCTATGTCTGTATCACACACACACCGTCTCCACATTGCCTGTCCGCCACAACACACATATGGACACAAACACGCGTCCTCTCTCAGTCACACACACAAAATAAGTATTAAAAAAAACTAGGGCGCACCTAAAACATCCAAATCCAAATAAACACAAACTGGAGCTAAATTCAAATATATGGAAATATTGCAGCGTCAAGAACTTTCCTAGGAAAACAAAGTTGAGTAATATTCGAGGATTGTTTTCACACACACAAAAATGTTCGGTGGATGTCCTTCGAGCGCGACACGGTGACACACTGTTCGATCGACCGCACGGCCGCGGTTCACGTGCTTGCACAGGATTCCGTATCGTGGCTGTGGTACTAACTTCAAAAAAAGCGCTGCCTAAGTCTAATGTTTACATGTACTAGTACGGTTTTCTTTTAAGTTTGACCAACCTCATATAAAACTAAAGTAAGCTCCCATACGTGCACTCATCAATATGCCGCCACCGCGTTGTGCATGCCGGCGCCCGCCTGCTCCGGCCAACAATTTCTCGCCCATCACCGCTGTGTCGCCGCCATCCCTGTGCCATGAAGCCGAAGGCTCGCCCGCTCACGTCGTCTACAGTCCCTCCTCGCCATGCCGCCGCGCTGCCAAGCACGCGAGCAGCTGGTGGAGCCGCGTCTATGCACGCAGCATACGAAGAGGAGGATGAGCGCGTTCTCCAGCACGCCGATGAGGAGGAACTAGCGTGTCATTGTCGTCTCCGCCCGCGCTGAGGAGGTGCGCATGGTGGCTGTGGCGGCGGAAGCCGGTCGCGCATGCATCGAGCCCGCAAACCGGGTGCGGACGCGGAATCTACCTTCGAGACCTTGAATGCCACGTGGATCCTGCAATCTGAAGGAGCAATTTGGGTCAGTCGACTCATGTGAGCCGTTTGATGCAACATGGATGGCTAGAAGGGCTTCTTCCACCTCTTCTTCCGTCTTATTCCTTCATTCCTTCGAACTTCTTTCACAAATCGACTGACCCAAATTATACTACTTGTACGAACGTATTAAGTACAGTAGGAACACGAAGGTACGAGCAGTAGTACCAACTGCAAGAAGAATAGTAGTAATACATAGTACTAGTACTACTCTACGTACTAAACAGTTCAAATAACGAGAAAGAACATAAACATAGTTCTGCTGGGGCCTCAGCACAACACACCCTTGAAAATAAACTAAGCAACTAATCAGTTGACACTGCAGTAAAACCAGCATGAGCGACGGCACTGCCACCTACTCGGAGTCCGAGGCCACGTCCTCGACTTCGTCCTTGTCACTCTTCCTCTTCCTCTTCACCGACGCTTCTTTGCTTGAACCGGACACTGGGCTATGCTTCTTCATCCAACCAATGTAGATATTTAAACAAAGGTAGGCATCCATTGCTACAGGATGTGATCTTCATCTAATGTCTTCAACTCCCATGCATGATGAAACTCGTTATGAGTTTTCTTCAGTTTAGCGTACGAAGGATCAATCATGGCTGCTGCCAGGGTCAGCATTGAAGGTTGAGAGGAGAACACCAGGCTTGTGTTCTAGAGATCGAAGGGCTGGCCTACAACAGGACCTATCCGACGCAGGACATCCCTGTTGTTCTTAAAGCCTACAGTAACAAATTTCACTCTTTTGTCCTTGAGGAACTTCTTAAAATCCTGGCACTCAACATCGGCATGGCATATGCGGTAGACAAAGCAAACGTTATGTATGCAAACCTAGATCACGGCGGGCTTCTTCCTCTCTTCATCCTTTAGATCCTTCTCTCGTCCCAGGACTGTGGTGTACTCAACATCTAGCCCAGCGACCCACTCATTCGTTGAACTGTTGAACATGCGTAGGAAGCGAGCAAGCCATGCTTTCACCGTCGCGGATCCACGTGTGTAGATGACGATGAACTGATCACCGGTGATGGCTCTAACCTGGTACTCAGTAGAGACCATGGAGATTTGGGAGGCCATGGATTTTGGAGGAGGGTTAGGAGAAGTTGAACTGTTGTACCCCGCAAAAACTGGGAGCGAACTAATGTGAAACGACGGGACGACTGGAGCGAACTGTTGTGAAGACGGGGACGGGTAGGGCGTGCGAATGGCGTGGGGTTGCTGGCTTGCCCGGTGGATAAATGGCTGCAAGCCCCTAAAGAGTTCTCGAGAACTATGCGGGACCCACTAGATGTCATGTCTACTAGACCGATATTGTAGGCCTGACGGTATAGCTTCTGCCTGTTCGCACGCCATGCCGGCGTGTGGATGTAACTTCACTTAATTCCGTTAACCGTCGCGCCTCCCATGACCTTCGCCTCCCTCACGCGGTCGCGCCCTTTGAGACTTCGACCGGCTATAAATGAGCAATTTGTTTTGCCTACTCCACATGCATGATACTCCCTCTGGTCCTTTTTACCCCCGTCAACCGGTTGCAAAGTGTTTGACCAAATATATACTTTTTTTAACACCACCTTATATTAATTAACCTGCCACACCAGTACACTCATTCGATACAATATTCACCACACAGGGCGGTATGTTATTTACAAGAATACCATCTAATCTATTGTCAAAGCTATACTTAGCGATTAAGTGTGCCACCTTATTGGCCGAACGGCTAATCTTTGACAATTGAATATTGTTGATCAACTTCGAGATGCTCAACGCTTTCATCTTCAGGTCACGCATATCAGACCTGTCATAGTCCCCCGATGCAAGAGACGCTACCACAAAAGCGCAACCATTCTATAAAATTACAGGATTATGAAGAGAAATACCTATGTACAGACCGGCAATGCAAGCCCTAAGCTCCGCTTCCTCCACGCTTTTGACGGGCATCAATGAAATCCCACGACCAAATTTATACTAAATATATCAATATCTACAATACTGATTATAATGAGTATAAGAACTATGTTTTATAATGAGTGTAAAAATATTGATTTGACATTGTGAATGTTGATACTCCCTCCGTCTAGGTGAGTAAGTCATCTTAGGCTGTGCACCGTGACCAAGGAGGAGGGGAAAATGAGAGACATTAATGTTTATTTGCTAATGAAATAGTATTGCATGCAATGAACTAACCACTGCATGTCATGTTTGATAGTCTCAGGTCATTAAAAGCATTCACACCCTCATCTCTTATTGGTTGATATGTCAAGAAACAAGAAACAAGGTAGAAGTTAATGCACCACGCCTACGTATTTTGGGATTATTTGGTTTTCGTAAGATGACTTACACACCTAACTATTAGAGTACCACTACCTCCCTTCCAGTTTAAAGGGCTCGACTCAAAAATTTCACCTATTCTTAGCAAGATAGTAGAGGCGGTGGAATAGTTTTTGAGGTCTGCAAAAGTACTCAACTAATGTTGTCGTTCTTCACAAAAAAAATGTGTTTACCAATGCATGCATGAACACTAGTTACTCTAACCCCCCTCTCTTCTTTAATTCTTTGCCACATCAGCATGTTTGCTATTCCCATGTGCATGATACCAGCTAAGATACAACCATGATGGCCAGCCTTAATCATCGGATGCAATAATTTAGTGCACCTTGAAATATGAACATGTGTGGGGCGTGTATGTTTTTAATGAATTGAGACTATACCTAGCCCGGCATGCAAGATGACTTATTATGCACCGTTCCCCATACCTGCAGGAAGCCCGTTCGTCCCCAAATCTTTTCCTCTCCATGTGTGGAAACAATATGCCTGCCAAACTCTCCTCCCTTCGGTGGTCCCACCACTCTACCTTGTGTGAAAAAATCTGCATGCATGACTCTCCTCCACCCACGCTCGTCCAATCCGTTGTGACCAGCAATATTTCCACCCCTTCGCTCCCCCGTAATTTACTCCAACAAATATGCCCATGTAACTTTTACTTAACTTCAGGTGCATTGGGTCACTGACATACGGGCCCAGCAGTGTACTGGCCCACATGTCAGTGACGCAACTGGACCTGCAGTTAAGTCAGTGGAGCTCAGTCCATATCTTACGTAGGTGTGCCATTGCTCGCTATAAATACTGCGCCTCCCACGACATTGCTATCGCCTCCCCCTGACGTTCACGTTCATCGCTATCTCCTCCCCCTCCCTCTCACGTCGACCACCATGGCATCGCCCCTCCGAAGCCCTACGAGCCCCTCGTTGCACCGCACAGACGGTCACGCGTCGCTGTTCTGTTCCTCGCCGCTACGCGACGCGTCGCTGTTCCGTTCCTCGCCGCCACTGGTCGAGGAGGACGCGTCGGCGTTCCGCTCCTCGCCATGACGCGGCGCGTCGCTGTTCCGTTCCTCGCCGCCACTAGTCGAGGAGGACGCGTCGGCGATCCGCTCCTCGCCGCGACGCGTCGAGGTGGACGTGTCGGCGTTCCCAATCTCGCCAGCACGCGTGTCGGAGGACACGTCGGCTCCACGCTACGAGGAGAACACCGCGCCGCCCGCCGAGCCCCCCAGCCTTGAGGAGCTTTGGAAAGAAATGGATGTCGCCTTGTGGGAGGCTTTGCCTCCAGCAGAGCGCGCCAAAATATAGGCGGAGAAGAAGGCCGAGGATGAGGAGCGCACCATGCAACAAGCTTTCTGGGAGATCTATGTCGCGTCTGAGAGAGTCAAGCAATTGGTTCTTTGGCAGAAGGCTCGTGTAAGGGCCGTGAGGGTGGCGGAGGATGCCCGTGCCGACACCTTGAGTGCAGTCGGGCCCAAACTCCTCATCTACGCTTGGCGGTACGTGGACCGGGTGCACGTTTCCATCTAGGAGGAGTACCTGTTGGCGCCGGATCACCACACCGGTGAGATCGCGCTCGCCCGCCGGCAAGCCGCCAATCAGCACCTGGCGAGTTGTGAGGCTGAGGAAGAGGCGTTGTGTCGGTGCGCTGGGAAACAGCCGCACACCAGGGCACTCGTGGCGCACCGCAAGCGCTCCTGCGAGCGCCGTGGCTTTTAGGAGGAGTATAATTTTTGTTTCGTAGGGCGATATCATTAGTTTTGGGATGCAAATGATAAATCCCGAATGTTCAGGAATTTTTAGCGTCCTTAATTAAGTATGTAAAAGGGAAAGTTTGGAAACATTGTGTATTATTATGCATTTTGCAAGTATGTGCATATAGCACAAACTATATTATATACTATCGGACTACACGTCTCTCTCGATATATGCTTGCAGACTGTGCTACTCCCTCCGTCCAGGTCAATAAGTCATCTTTGGTTGTGCACGATGACCAAGAAGGAGGGAGGACTTGTACACCTAGACGGAGGGAGTACTACTATTACTTATGTACGTGCAAATGCACGTTTTAACATTACGATGCGGTTTTTGTAAAAGTAGAAAAACAACACTAGTCAAGCTTGTGAAACGATTCAATGCAAAACAAATGCAAAACTGCTCGTTTGATTGCTTACTTTTAGCTTCCTTCTCTGTGGTTATTTCTCTCATACTTTGTACGGAGTATCTCACTGATTGGAAAGGCATGCAAATTCCCAAACCGCTTCCTGCACCCTGTATCGAATTTTTTGCCTAACAAGTTGTGCCGTGCAATTGGAATTCCAAGTTGAGTACTACTACTAGTAGGAGTACCAAGGGCCAGTTCTTTTAGGCTTCTAGATTAGTAATCCCATAACTACTACCTCCGTCCTGGTTTATTGGTCCCCATTGTAATCTGTGTCAAATTTTGATCATAAATTTAACTAATGAAATGTTAGTGCATGTCACATGCACTACTCCATCCTTCTAGGTGAGTAAGTCATCTTAGGCTGTGCACCCTGACCAAGGAGGAGGAGAAAACGAGAAACGTTAATGTTTATTTGCTAATTAATAGTATTTCATGCAATGAACACTCTTTATCTCAAGTCATTAAAAGCAAGCACACTTTTTATCTCTTATTGGTTGATATGTCAAGAAACAAGAAACGAGGTAGAAGCTAATGCACCGCGCCTAAGTGTTTTGGGATTATTTGGTTTTCGTAAGATGACTTACACACCTAGATGCACCGCGCCTAAGTGTTTTGAGTAACATTTTATCAGTTAAATCTTTGGTCAAAATTTAGCACAAGTTACAACGGTGAGGAATAAACCAGGATGGAGTAGTAGTTTACAAGCCCAAATAAATGAGTGAGGCGCCTTATTGTTACTCTCCACTATGACTAGTCTTGTGGGAAAAGTTGGGGAAGCTGCCAAAAGAACTGGCCCTAGGAGTAGTAGCTAGGGATCGAGTGTGGGAGATGAACCGGAGAAAGTAAATGCAGAGAGATGAAATGCATAAAAGACGGAGGGATGTGATGGTTGCTTGTCTGTTTATTTTACTAGGCCATTTATTACTGGGAGTGGTTGGGTTTTGTGATATGACGACTTTACTGCCGCGCCACAAGCGGGGTGAGGGGTGAGACTCCCGTGTAGCGTCGCCCTCTACACTTGTACTATATCGGTCGTGGTTTATTAGTCCCCCATTGAATTTGACTGAAGATTTAACTGACAAAATGTTAGTGCATGTCAACAAAAACTATATTGTTGGATTCGTATTTGAACATAGTTTTGGTTATAGGTCAATACTTGTGGTCGTGGACCGCTAAAAATAGAAGAAGCCCTATGATTTTGAATGATATAATTTTCGATGACATGCATCAGTATTTATCGTACTATATATAATGTTAGTTCAATTTTTGGTCGTACTAATCTATAGTAGTAAGGTGCCCGTGCGTTGCACCGAAGAGTGAAATGCATTGATCGGGAGTTATTTATTTTGACAAAGGATGTGGAGGTCATCTCATGTGTAACAGGTATCGATAGGTTTCTTCGGATATTATCTCATCTCTAGAGCTCACAAACATCCGGGTGAAATAGATAAAAAGGTACCTTTTGCAAACAAAAGCGGTCAACTGTTCAACCTGCATCCAAAACTTGTGAAGAAATAACACTTATTGTGCTTTGCAAGAAATGCTCTTTAAGAATTAGTTTTTGAGTATCGATTGTTATACATGTTGGCTACAGATGACACGACACTTTCTTATAGTCAACCATGCCCTTATACACCTAGACGGAGGGATTAAATCAGGATGACTTGCAAGGGGGTAGAGGAGATGTAAGAAATGGTTCATCGTAAGTCTTCCACCAGTACTGTAGTAAAAATTCATACATGGAAGATTCTAGACTAAACCATAAACGGATACACTTTTATTCATGCGTGATAATCCAATAGATCAAGATCATGCATGGAAGTCTCCACATGCTTAGACAGCGGATTACATTGAGCGAAGACTAATGATCAACATTTAACTTGATAATGCATATTTTTTTAGAAGAACATGGAGGCTCCTCCCCAGTTCCATTATCAAATGAAGCCCAAAGTTTCTTACATCAGCTCACTGAGAGGAGCAGTTCAAAGGAAGGACTGCGGCGAAAGCCACTCAAGTTTAACGACAAGCTTATAGAATCAAAAGCAGCAAAGACACGGGCCATAAGCGCTCACACACACACTACATGTTTTCTAAGTGCACTTGATAATGCGTATGTCCAGGTGAACCTCCTTGGAGTCCCCGTGCACCGAGTCGGCGGGTAAAGGATGGAACGGATGCCATGGGTTTTCTAAGTCCACATTGGTGGGATAGTCCTAGCTCCTCAGAGTTGAGGCCGGTTTCGCCGCATGCGCCCGGAGGGGTAGTAACATTGACCACGTACCCATACATCTGCCTCGTGTCAGTGTCAGCGTCAGCGGCGACGCCCCTGACGCACATTATAGAGACAGGCCGACGGCCTGCGCGGGCCTCGCCGGTGCCCACGATCAAGAGGAAGACGCTGCCGTCCTCCTCCGAGACTAGCAGGCGGTGGTGATCCTCCAGCGACTCCGGCATGGTGAACCGGTAGCACGTGTCGTACTTGATGTTCTCCGCCAACGGCCAGCAGTGACCGCTGCACTCATCCGTGAGGTGATGCAACATGTCTGCCGGCGAGCCACAAAACGGCATCGGGCACTTATAGCAGTGGACGAAGGGCTCCTTGGAGGCATCGACCAGGTCGTCCATGAAACGGGAGTGGCTGTAGGGTATGTTGCGACAGTTGAATATGTGAGCAAGTTACTACGAGATTTAATCCGAATAAGCACAAAATAAATTATGACGGCTATAACAGAGATGAAACTAATCATGTGGACTAGCATAGTAGTAGGATACAGAGTAGAAACATGAATTCTACCACGATTTCAAACAGGAAGGACAGAAACACATACGGTGCAACGGGAGCAGCACCGTTGGTGTTGAGGTTGTCGCCCATGTCGTTGAGGAAGAGGTTGCCGAGGTTGGGGAAGAAGTCGTCGTCGGTGAAGTCGTGACTGCCAGCAGTCGCGAGAGTGCGCTCTCCAGATTTCAACAGCGCCCGCCGAATGGAGCGCAGGAGGGAGTGGCTGTAGGGGACGTTGCGGCCGCCGAATGGAGCGCAGGAGTAGCACACGAAGCAGTAGATGGTGTCCTTACTAGTACTCCCTAGTCTCTATCTATCTATATCTATATATATCTACTCTTATAGAAAACCGAGTTGGTGATGATGGTATGCCTGCCATCTTGTAATATAGACCGTCCAATCTATATCTGACGGATAGAAAGCCAACTATGACAATTTTACAAAAGATACCCGCACCTCTCTCCACATTTACAGATAAGGCCTTACCTCCTGCTCCTCCCTATGTCTCTATCTCTACAAGTACTTTTTTTTATAACAAATCAAATAGTGCTTCGCTGTCTACTGCACGCCCGGCTGAACACGCCTCCTCGCCTCCATGATCACCAACTGAGTCTTTTATAGGAGTAGTAAAGAAAAAACCGAGTTGGTGATGATGGTGTGTCGTGCAATGCACGGGCATCTTGCTATTTTTTTGCATATAAGTCCAAACACCACGTAGACAGGGTCTTTGAGCACGGTTCGTAGTCGTTCCACGATCGGGCATCGAAGTTTGTAACTATTTTAGATTAGAATATACTACTCCTCTGGTGCTAGTAGGAGAGTAGAGTCCTACTCTACTACTCTACTCTAGCAAGCTAGGGCATAGTACTGTAGTAGGTACTGTAGGGAGTACCAGTACTGTGATCATTTAAACAAGTTGTCTGGCAATATGACCCTACGCTGCTGGTATGTGTCTCGTAAGTCAAGCGGCGTGCTGTAGTCATCATCACCTGTCCACTTCCCGCAGCACATATTCGCTTCTCCATCTTTGTCTGCACATAATCTCGTCCAAGTTTCCATCCCCGCTAAGGCGCCTCCCCCCCCCCCCGTCCAAAACCCAAGAACTAACAATGGCAGAACCGAGCAACGTCCGCCGAAAGAGTGGCTAGAATTCGCTCCCCACAGAGGTAATCAAGCTCATAGTTTCGCGTGTGGACAATCTCAGTACCATGCCGCTCGCCGCGTGCTCCTTGGGGCTGTACCATTTACTCAAAGCCCTCAGGCCGGAGCTTTATGTGACGCCCTCGATTCAATCGTACACTAATCATACACACAAATGTGTACGATCAAGATCAAGGACTCACGGGAAGATATCACAACACAACTCTAGACACAAATTAAAATAATACAAGCTTTATATTACAAGCCAGGGGCCTCGAGGGCTCGAATACATAAGCTCGAATACAGAAGAGTCAGCGGAAGCAACAATATCTGAGTACATACATAAGTTAGACAAGTTTGCCTTAAGAAGGCCAGCACAAAAGCATCTACGATCGAAAAGGCAAGGCCTCCTGCCTGGGATCCTCCTAACTACTCCAGGTCGTCAACGGTCTCCACGTAGTAGTAGGCATCGGCGGTGGCATCTGGCTCCTGGGCTCCGACATCTGGTTGCATCAACCGAAAAGAAAAGAAAGGGGGAAAAGGGGGAGCAAAGCAACCGTGAGTACTCATCCAAAGTACTCGCAAGCAAGGATCTACACTACATATGCAACATTATCAAAGGAAGGCTGTATATGTGGACTGGGCTGCATAAATGCCAGAATAGAGAGAAGGCCTAGTCCTATCGAAGACTAGCATCTTCTGGAAACCACCATCTTGCAGCAAACAGGAGGGAGTAGAGTAGCATAAGGTAAAGTAGTAGTAGTGTTATCAACCTCGGCCAGAGATCCTTTCTCGACTCCCTGCGAGAAAGCAATCCCAGAGCCATACTATCCAGTTATCACCTCATCACAATCCAATTCTCATCACAAGTATCCAGTTCTAGTTGTATCGATCGGGATACAACTCTGAGTGTCCGTTACCGTAGGACAGGCTATCGATAGATGTTTTCTTCCCTGCAGGGGTGCACCAACTTACCCACCACGCTCGATTAACTCCGGCCGGACACACTTTCCTGGGTCATGCCCGGCCTCGGCCAAACAATACGCCGCAACCCGACCTAGGCTTGATAGAGAGGCCAGCACGCCGGACTAAACCTATGCCCCCATGGGTCATGGGCCATCTCCCCGGGAACTCCTGCACGTTGCGAACGCGGCCGGTGAGCAGACCTAGCTACCTCCTTAAAAAGGTAGGTGCTTACCAGTCCAACCCGGCGCGCGTCGCTCAGTCGCTGACGTCTATTAAGCTTCGGCTGATGTATACGACGCAGAACGCCCATACTATGCCCACGTGATGGTTAGTGCTATCAGGCCAGAGGCCCCTCAGATCAAATATCCAAATCATAGTGGATTAGGAACGCGCGGTAACAAGCAGAGACTCACGAAAGATGTGACCCCGTTGCCCCGTCTCGAGGACTTGCGGCAAGGGCTAAGAATGCCCGGCCACACCTCGTATTCAGCTCTCGGATACCCTCCAGGTCAACCCGTCTCCACATCGCTCGCGGGTACCCCTCAGTGGCGACCCGCCTTTCCAAGTAACAGTTGTAAAGTCCAAGTATCCGTGTGTCCAAACATCAAGGGGAAAACCTGATGAATCACCCCCGGTGGGTTCCACTCAATGTAATCATCAAGTTGAACATAGAGGAATCACCCCCGAGGTTCACACTTGAGGGGTTGCATGACAGAGTCGTATCGGAAGTGGTTAAGGCGGAATCACCCTCGATGACCACGCCCGAATAACTACATTACATGGTTAACATTAGAAGTGCTGTAGAGGTCTCACCCTCGGCACTCGATAGTAACCCAGCAGTGTCGAGCAACTAAGGGGAAAGTGATGTGCGGTGAAGGGGCATGGTTTTCAATCCCGTTGATCGGGTCTTCAATGATGAAGCAGGGGCAACAAGGACAAGGTGGGGGTCACTGATGGCTCACTAACCAACCTATACTAAGCAGTTTAGGATAAGCAAGTAAGGTAACAATAAGCCAGTACAAAAGCAGGCTATGCATCAGAATAGGAGCAATCAATAATAGTAGTAAAATCTAATGCAAGCATAAGAGAATGGAATGGGCGATATCAAGATGATTAAAGGGGGGGGCTTGCCTGGTTGCTCAGACGAGGAGTAGGAGTCATCGGTGACGTAGCCGATCACAGGGGCATCAATATCGTCATGGGGTCTACCGGAGAGAAGAGGGGGAAGAAACAATAAGTATAAAGCAAGCATAGCATCACAAAGCATAACATGGCAATATGCTGTGCCGGGTGCGACCTTATGTATGGCTACATGATATAGGTGAAGGGATAATTCAAGCAGGAATGTTTTCCCGGTTCCGGACCTATGTCAGACAGATGACCAGAGGGGGAATGTTCCATGTTCAGATAGTTAGAGGCACCTGACAAGTAAACAGACCACACATTCGGATTTATTGGATTTTTCTGAGCAACTTTCATGTAGAAAACATTTTCATCCGAGCTACGGATTATTTTATATGAATTTTCTAAGATTAAAGCATATTCTGAAATCTCTAGATTTATTAATAATTTCGCAATTAAAATGATAAATTTACATTTGTCACCTAGTGTGTTGCCGGACACAGTCAATGACATGTGGGGCCAGGTCAAAGTCAACAGTACAATCAGTTGTTGACTAGGTCAACCAGTGAATAATTTCTGTGGGTCTTACGTGTCATTGGCTATGGTTAACTAGACTTTAATTAAATTAGATTAGCTAATCGCGGGGCCACTGTCATTAATTAGTAGTTAAACTAATTAGTAATTAGCCCCTAAGATAAAATGCACGGCCGGCCGGCGGTGGTTGTGCATACATACGCACACCACACAGGCTTGGACATGGCCACGGCCATGGCCACTTAGCATCAACTAGCATCGGCTGGAACAACAACTAGCAGCAGCAGTAGGAAGAATCAGCAGCCGGCAATCAGCAACATCTAGGAGCAGTAGTCGCGAGCAGCCAGGAGCATCAGCGGCGGGCACCAGCAGTGAGCAGCAGCAAGCGGCGCAGCAACTAGCAGCGTAGGAACAAGCGGCAGCAGCGGCAAGAGGAGCGGCAGTGTGACTGCTGCAGCAACTAGCAGAGACAGAGGGCACCAGCACGCACATACGCATACGTTGGAGCTCGGACAAGCTCGAGGACGACGACTACGACAACGAATCGAGGGGGCGAGTTACGAAGGCGGAACGGAGCGGGAATGAGGGGGAATCGGAGGCGCAGCTCACAGCGAAGCTCATGGAGGGCTTGATGAAGCCGGAGGGGTCGAGGGAGAGTGGATCGACGGCGAGGTCGTGGCGGCTGTGCGTCGGGAGGAACCCGATGGCGAGCGCTGGCGGCAGCCTGGAGACGAGCCGAGGGGCGTAGAGGAAGGAGACGACGACGGGGGACCGCCTTTACGCCGTGGCGTAGCTCGGGGTGGCCGGTTGCCGCGGGATCGATGAGGGCACGGCGACGACCGCCGGGATTCGCGTTGGGGAGAAGACAGTGGCGCGAGGGAGAGAAGGGGAATTGAGCTAGGGTTTGGGAGGAGGGAGAGAGCGGTCTTGTAGGGCGCCAGGGGGCATGGATGGCCGCCCCGTGGCCAACGGCGCCGTGTACGGTCGCCCTGCATCCACGAGCGCCCGATGAACAGAGGAAGGGGATAACCTAGCGGTGGGCTGAGCTTCAGTGTGGGGTGTTGGGCCAAAGTGCACCCTGACTTTAGTTTTTTTTAACTCTTTGCTATTTGTATTTTCTGCTACAGTTTTGCATCAAGTTGGGCCACCACATGATTTTTCCTTTGAACGAAACTTTGCACATAAATCTAACACAAAAGCTAAGAGTGGCATAAAAAGTTTGGGTCAATTGGAAACTCAAAAATAATTGTTTATTATGAAAAGGTTTTGTTTGTTGCAGTTGGACCACTTTATATTTTACTAGAGATTAATCGTAGAGCCAAATGATGTTGGTTTCAACCTGACAAATGATCGCGAGAATTTATGCTAAAATTCAAACATTTTAGTTTTATAGTTTGAAGAAAATAATAATTTGACTTATTATTTGAGTTTTGGGTTTGACTCCGATTTTCATCAAGTGGCAAATTGGCTTAATAAAATATGATGACATGGCACATTAGGGTGAGATCACTGTAGCTTAATTATCGGGACATTACACTTTGTAAGCTAGCTGCTTGCTTGCTGATGCCGCCTGATCTTCAGAAACAGCATGTCACGCAGCATAACGATCGTAGGGTGGCGAGCATCAACCCCCTTCACTGCGATCCAATCCCCGTCAGCCTCAGCTACATTAACGGTATGTACTGGGTCGGCATGAACACGTCTTGGATGGTGCTCGTCGACGGTCGTGGCAGCTGGATGCTCGTGGAGGTCTACACCCGGCGATTGATCCCCCTTCCTTCGATTAACACTGCACTGCTTTAGCACCGCGGCCCAGAATACTCGGAATCTTACAGTAGCCAACATGATACCAAGTTTGATTTGCTCAAGGTTGTAATCTGCCAAGTGCCCACAAGATTTGGGAATTATAAAGATTTCAGGCTAATTGCATGCTTCAAACGCGGTCTCACCTATCTGACAGGTCACTATGGTAAGTGAATAAATCTGCACGTGCATCGCAGGATCATACATCATCCATGGTTCTCTGATGCCATTGAACACAAGGGCTTCATTTACGCTATCGACTCCTTCTATGGCTGGATGTATTGCTGGCCTACTCCAGTCATCGCTACAAACGACTGTTACAGCAGTATGTTACTTTCCTAAGATATCATGATGGCTTGCTTATATTACTGTCAACATTTACTGAAAAAATATCCATGCTCATAACATGTTGTTCTTGAGATTGACTAAATCAAGAGCCCTTTTTTATTTGACTCCAACTTGATATGATGTTGTAGGCGGCCTGGTGTCCCTACCCTCCCTAATCCCAGAACCTTTCAGAGAAAAGCGGCATGGCAGTTGCAGGTGGTTCCTGGCTCGATCAGACGACGGCGAAAGATTGATGATCGTTCGCACCTACCGGACGTGTTTTTTCGCGGAATACAATCACAATCACTGCAAGGTCTTTGAGCAGGATCCCAGCTTCTCTAGGCCTTCAGGAATTTTTGACTGGAGGCTGGTAAGTAGCCTTGGTACACGCTCTTTGTTTATTGGACTGAATTATCCGATTAACCAGGAGATAACCGACGGCAAGGATCATGATGGTAGCGCGGTTTCATTCATCAGGAAAAACTGTGTGTACACAACGTACCATGCGTCTCTGCATGCACCATACCCTGATATGTGCCGCCATGCTCTGTAGCCCAAAGTAGGAGAGAGGGTCGCAAGTATCAGACTTCGACTTGTTGGCTGGAGTTTCCCGCATCAGGCACCCATCTGGTTCAAGCCGTCAGCCAATCTCCACAGCTTAATAAATAGTAACGTCTAACTGAGCCAGTTAGTTAGATGTGTACACTTGGTGTAGTAGGATCTTTATTTAGTTTGATGCATATACTTGTTCTTTTTTGGTACCCCTTTTGTAATGATGGCTGATGTTTGGTTTGGAAGAGAGAGCTGCGTCTTCACTCTTCTGGCCTGCTTACTGCTTCTGTTGCACCCCCAGCCCTAGTTGTTGCTGCTGCTGTTTTCAATGTACAATCAGTAGTATATTTCGTCTGTTGGTTGAATATAAATGTGTTGTTAGAACGACAAACACAATGTTTTGGAAGTCATTGCATGGTTCGATCCTTTAGTGCCCTGTACCGTACGTAGCTCATACTATTTTTTGTACGGAACACATTTTCCACTTGTTGATAACATGCAGCCCACTGATGAAGGCCCAATAGAGAAGCCCATAATTAACTAGAAGGGAGGCTCTCACATGAATCCGGCCCAGGTACATGCTCATGGTCCCCTAAACATAAATAAGTAACTAAATAAATAAAGCTAAATGCTCATGCACCAGTTCTTTGGCAAAATAGGTAGCCCAGTATTTCTTTTTGAAGAATACCCAAGCTAGGCCTATTCATTTTCTCCGAATTACTGGGCTGCAAATCTTTCAAGACAAGCAAATGGGATATTTGTTTTTTTTGTTTTTGTTCTTCACTGATATCTTATACGTATTTCATTGGATTTAACATGACATAGTACTAGTTTATTTTTTAATTTGTTTTAGTATGACTATTCATTTTTGGATTAAGAATATTTCGTTCCCCAGCAAAAATTTCCCACATATTTAGTTAATTTTTTGACCCTGGTACTGACCAGAAAATGGCCGGCAATTCTAAAAATGGAAAACGGGCTGCAATAAATTCCATATGAATTAGAAAATGAGTAAAAATTATAAAAATAATAGCAAATGGATTGTACACGCCACAGATTTCAAGGCCGACTTGTTTACAAAAGGCTTTGTCAGTGAACACACGATTCTAGCCGCCGTGCTTCTTCAATCTCTGATCTTCCTGCTCCAACCGCCTAAACTAGCGCCAGCGGGACTACATGCTCCCTCCTCTTGTGGCCCGCTGTGATGCCGCGCAGGCTTCCCCGGCCCACCCTACTCCCTCCGCTGTCCTGGCTGCACACAATCAACTGCTTCCTTATTACGCGAAAAAAATGATTCCTCCCACCGACATCTGGGGCACACCAGTTGGGAGGCTAACCTGTGGGCCTACTACGTTGACGCGTACGCAGGGCTTGTCAACTTAGTCAACAAACAATTCTAGCAGCAGTAACCGTTGGATTTGAATCGAACGGTCCTGCTGCTTCTTCAATCGCTACTCTTCTTGCACCAGCCGCCCAAACCAGCGCCGGGGAGACCGCCTGCTCATGCCTCCAGTGGCCGGCTGTGCTACCGTTGAGGCCTCATCGCCCCCTACTACTCTCACCGCTAGCCAGGCCCTACGGCGACGGCAGCCTCACACCACAACCGAACCAGTGAACCCTCGTACTCCTCTCCGCGTGGTCATCAACTGTCGAGTCTTCCCCGGCTCTGCATCGTCCCCTTCCTAGGCCTCGCCGTCGTCCACCGCCTTGGTGCTCTCGGCGCGGCGTGGTCAATGTGGTCAACGACATTCCACCGGGAGAGTACTATACGTGTAGAGGCTGACAGCTGGGTCCATGGCCACAACCCAGTTTTTTTTTGCCAAGTAAGTCGCTTTGTCAGGCCTGTTGGGCTGCAAATCTTTCAAGACGAGGAGAACTTTCATTCGGCTGGCCGAGAAAATGGCCCATCAGTAATGAGAAATGGGCTATACATTTTTAAAACACATCAAACCGGCAATTAGTTTCAAATATCTTTTTTTCATTTCAAGATTTTAAATTACATTAATTTTTATGCGTGGAGAATTTGTTGGATTTTATATTGATATACGTTTATTTTTAAAATCAGTTTGAATGTGAGTCGAAATTTCGGGATTAAAAATAGTTCGGACCGCACCAAAATATGCAAAATTTTGTATAAGTTTTTAACCGTGGCCACAATATGGGTTGTAACGCTAACAAAAAGAATATGGGCTCCAAAAAAAACCTTAAGAATTAGCAAATGGGCAGTAAATTATTAAAAATAATGGCAGATGGGATGTATGCTGTTTTCCACAGATTTGAGGCTTTCCTAAAAAAAGATTGACGCACAAGCAGTGACTGTTGGATGGCCATCCAACGGCCGTCGTGCTTCTTCAATCTCCGCTCTTCTTGCTCCAGCCGCTCAAACAAGCGCCAGCGGGACTGCCTGCTCCCTCCTCCCCGTGGCCGGCTCTGACAGCTCGGACCCACCAGCTATATCTTCGTACGCAAGGAAGTGCCTCCTTATTACGCATAAAAAAATGAATACTCCCCCTATTAGTTGGGACCCAGTATAGGGGTAGGCTGACTTGTGGGCCTACTAAGTTGACGGGGACGGAGGGCTTTGTCAACTTAGTCCATATGTACGATTCTAACTCCAGTGACTGTACGATGTCCATCCAACAGTCGTAGTGCTTCTTCAACCTCTGGTCTTCTTGCTCCAGCCGCTCAAACCAGCGCTGGTCGTGCCTCGTGCTCCTGCCTCCCATGGCCGGCTACGATGCGGCGGAGGCCTCACCGCCCCTACTACTCCCACCGCTGGCCAGGCCATCCCTCTACTCACCCACACCCCTTGTTATTCTGCAGCGACGGCAGCCTCACACCGCAGCGAACCAGTGAACCCTTGTATTCCTCTACGCGTGGGCATCCACTGCCACGTCTTCCCCGGCTCCACGTCGTCCCCCTCCTAGGCCTCGCTGTCGTCCAACACCCTGGTGCTCTCGGCGCGATGTGGTCAACATGGTCAAGGAACGACTTCCATCGGACGTGGACTGTACGTGGAGAGGCTGACAGCTGGGTCCACGGCCGTAGCAAGGAAGTGCCTCCTTATTACGTGCAAAATAATTATTCCTCCACTTGATAGCGGGGATAGACCGGACGGGCCACCATATTTTGCGAAAAAACATTTCCCCCCTGACTACTGGGACCCACCAGCTACACCTTCGCACGCAAGGAAGTGCGTCCGGGCAAAAAAAAACAAAATGATTCGCCCTCCTGACTACTGGGACCCACCAGCTACATCTTCGCACACAAGGAAGTGCGTCCGGGCAAAAAAAAAACGATTCGCCCCCTGACTACTGGGACCCACCAGCTACATCTTCGCATGCAAGGAAGTGCGTCCGGGCAAAAAAAAATGACTCGCCCCCTTGACTGCTGGGACCCACCAGCTACATCTTCGCACGCAAGGAAGTGCCTGACAGTCGGGACCCACCTGGTCGAAGCGTACGTAGAGTTGTCATTCTGGTCGCAATCGTGTATGTACATATATACTAGTGGATGTAGAGGCGCGCACGTGTCGTAGTAGAGGCGCGCACGTAGCATGTACACGTACGTACAGCGGCCAGGGTGCAAGAAAGAAAATACGGCCACGTATGTGTACATACCGACGGGGTCTCGAACGCCTACTCGCGCATACGTATGGCAAGGGCTCGTGTACATGGCTGGGTCGGAACGGAGAAACAATGTTGTCGTCGTGTTCATGGGGAGGCAACGGAATGCGTCGTGTTCATGGGGAGGCAACGGAATGCGTCGTGTTCATCGGGAGGCAATGAAACGCGTGGGAGCCAACCGGCTCGGTCGGAACGGAATGTGTGGTCGTGTTCATCGGGAGGGCTTGTACGGAATAGGCGATGGAAACGAGGCCTCGCGTACCGCAAAACATAGGAAACAGACCTCCTACGGTCGAAACGGGGGTCCTGTTGATCGGGAGGGGTGTGGTGTACCGTGAAACAGACGAAACGGGCCTCCTACGGTCGAAACGGGGGTCCTGTTGATCGGGAGGGGTGTGGCGTACCGCAAGATGGAGGAAACGGACCTCCTACGCTAGAAACAGTGGTCCTGTTCATCGGGAGGGGTGTGGCGTACCGCAAAACGGACGAAACGGACCTCCTACTCCACGGGATACTATTCATCTCCACTGCCGACCTCCTCCAGCCTCCACGGGCTACCATCGACCTCCTCCAGCCTCCACGGGTTCCTGTTCATCCAGCCTCCACCGCGCACTACTCCACCGACTATTGTTCAACCACCCCTCCACCGTCTAGTGTTCATCCAACCCTCCACCGTCTACTGTTCATCCAGCCCTCCACACCACGGGGTCCTGTTCAGCCACCCCTCCACAGCCACCCCTCCACCATCTACTATTCATCCATTCCTCAACACCACGGGGTCCTGTTCATCCAGAGGCAACGCCAGCACTCACTGTTCATCCAACCCCCCCCCCCCGCAACACTCATTGTTCATCCAATCGATCGGCTTCAGTTAGCAGCAGTAGCGAAGGAATTGCCCCATCGGGTTTAGTTAACAGCCATCGGTTGATCGCTCGAGTTCAGTAACGCGTAGTCTGCAGTGCAATCGCTCCGGTTCAGTTAGATCCCAATGCCTCGCTCGGGTTCAGTTAGAGCCAACGCCTCGCACGTGTACGAGAGAAACATGCATCGCTCGGCCCCCGACCTCCCACCATAACCGGCAACTCCCCGAAATTTTCCTCCCCCTCGCTTCTACCACGGTTTTTCCCGTCATGGACGGCCCAAAGAATGTCATGCAGCTGCGTCTCCGGCCCACCCAGGACGAAAAGCCCATTTTCTGTCATGATTTTTTGTCATAGAAGTAGGAGCCCACCACATCTATGATGATACCGGGTTTTGTCACAATTATCGTCATAGAAGTGTCATATGTATAATAGAAAAAAAATTTGTTCGGCCCAAAATGTCACGGATGTGTCTTTTTTTTTGTAGTGAGCACTTATGACCCCTACGCCTAGTTTCCACGCGTACCCTGGTTTTTACATAACTGAGCGGGTATTTGGATACACTTTGGACTGTCGGTTCCGAAGGTTGAAGCGAAAAGGTCCGCCATGAAAAATGATTTACAATCCGGCTAGGGACAAAATATGTCATTTGAAGTACACAATCACTTGGACTGACTAAATTCTTCTTCTATACTATCCAATAGGCTTCACCATGGCCCAGGCTTGGTGTCTTGCGTCTTCACCATGGCCCAGGCTTCCCTTGCACCTTGTCGGCAGGCCGATATCTTCCATAATCGGAAGCACCGCCGTGCTCCCTTGAGCATTTCTACAAGCTTTCCCATGCCTCCTAGCAGGGAGGCGGATGGCCACAAGGCCTGGGCAATACCCCACATCACCTGCCGAACTTGTTCGTGTAGTTGTGAGAGCTCTTGCAGAAGATCACCTGCAGATCCGGGCATCTCCTCTTCGAGACGACCTGTCAGCATACCTACAGACATAACTTTGTTAGCCTGTTTCTTCGCCGAACTGTATAAAGGTTTGTTCGAGCACTTACTAAAAATGCCGCGTCGAAGCCTCTTATTCTCCTTCACGGAGTCAGCAAGCTGGGCCCGAACATCTTTTAATTCAACATCAAACCGGGTTTTGGCGTCCTGGAGGTCATTTTTCTCTCGAATAACCCATGTAAGAACGCGCTCGCCAGCCTCTAGCTATCGTTGAGCATGCTGCTCATCCCTCGGTATGATCTCCAGATTACCTCCAGGATTGTATGCAGATTCTATTGTTAGATTTGCATGCATGCCGAATACTAACTGGTATATGTCATTACACTCCATTCTGGCAACTGCGTCCCGTAGCTGGGCTTTGCACTCCTCCAACTCTTTAGACAACTGGGTATTCATCTCCGTCAAAACCTATGCATACAATGATCCTTAAATCAGTTGTGCCAACTGTTCCAAGTGTCAGGGGCTACTGATATACATAATAATTAGATTCTCTTACCCGTATATCCTTTACATACTAGTCCGTGGCCGTGGCAAGACCATCTTGAGCAGTTCGGATGTACGCATCTCCTGAGTTGAAGGCATTGAACACCTCTTCATAGAAATTAGGGTCGCGGAGTATGGCCCGGCGATGCCTATGATTCATGGCACTCTCCCCTTCGGAATTCATAGCGGACAGTCTATCCGCATCCTCTATAGGAGGACCATCCGGCGTTGTCCCTCCGTTAGCCTCTGCCCCTAAGTGACGAGCCTTTTTTCTGCCAGGAACCACGGACATTATTATATTTTAAAGATGATAATCATGGAGCAAGTTTTTAACCATACCTTTGCACGGCGTCTCTGTCCTGACCGCCTTCCTTTTGAGCCTACCCGACTTCGGTGCCCCTTGTTGACGAGCCACCGCAGTTCGGCATGGTGCTCTGATGGCCTTCCCTGTAAGACGCAATATGTCTGTGGTGGGTAAGGTGCAAAGAAGGGATCCTTCTCGGAAGTTGGGACTCCGATTTTACTTACATGCGATGCAGGGAGTAGGCCAGGGTAATCGGCTATGATGGCCACCAAGGCACCATCAAAGCTTAGCTGATAGAACGTCCTGTCAATGAGCTCCACAAATACGTCCGAATCTTCTTCAAGTCCGGGTCGAGGGCCCAGTCGTGGTCCTCGGGCTGTGGAGACTGGCTGTGGACCTCCCTCATAGCTTTTCGCAGTTCCTGCTATGAATTAGCAAGGTAAATATTTATGATGAAGAGTGCGGGATGACTGGGGTAAAGGATAGCAGCTCACCTAGCTTGGGGGGTGGGGGGGTGTACACGGAGAATCCATCCCGTGGCTTAATACGGATGAACTCATCTTCTTCTCCTTTGTACAAATTGGACAATATTTTCGCCAGAGCGGTGGCGGAGTCCGGACCTTTACGACCGCAGCGGGTGGCATTGTCTTCCCCATTGAAGTGCCACATGGGTTTCCCCCGATACTGAAGTGGCTGCACCCCCCCGGATTATACATATTGAGATAACCTCGATTATTGTCAGTCCTAATTTGGCCAGCGTTTTGATCCTGCCCGTTAGGTAAAGGACCTCTCTGTTATCTTCCTCCTGGGGGCTCAGGGGGCGCCAGCTGTGGCGTTTCTTCAACGGGGCATTGGCAAACTCAGGAAGACCCATCCGAATAGGGTCTGGAAGGGGGACGTCCTCCATATAAAACCACTCTGAAGGCCAGTCTTCGGATGTCTTCTTCGGAGTACCGGACAGGTATCCGGTCCCAACGATACGCCATATTTCGGCTCCGCCCACTTGATATATTGACCCCTCTTGAGTGTGGGGGACGAGGCAGAATAGCCTCTTCCATAGCTCAAAAAGAGCTTCGCAGCCTAGAAATAGCTCGCAGAAGACGACATAGCCTACGATGTGTAGTATGGAGGCAGGAGTGAAGTTATGCAGATGGAGGCCGTAGAACTCCAGGAGCCCGCGGAGGAATGGATGGATTGGAAATCCGAGTCCCCTCAGCAAGTAAGGGACAAGGCATACCCGCTCCCCCTGGATGGGATGGGAAAAGTCTCGACTTGCTCCCCGCCATTATAAGTGGCTAGTCCGGCTCGGACGGGGACCATATATGCAGGCGGGAGAAACCCCTGGGTCTGCAACTCTACCAATCGGGTGTGGGGGACAGAACACTTCTCCCAATCACCTGGCTTAGTGCTACAGGAGCGAGAGGAGGAGGTGCGGCGGCCGGCCATGATGGAATGGCTTTTTCCGAGCGCGCTCTGATGGATACTCGCTGGGGGAAGATGGTGTGATTTGGATCCGAGGATCCCCGTCTCTTTAAATAGACGATTTACTTACATGGTCAAGGTGGCAAATGTAAAAATGCCCCGACTTCTCGCATTCTCTCAACATGTGGAGGCTTCCATTATTAAGGCACAAAAGCCGAGGAGTGCAACATTAATGGGAAGCAGGACACTGCTCGCTACAACAGGTACTCAGGGATTTTTGGAGAAGAACCCACCTTGCAATGACGAAGACAATCTGCACGCCGGACTCATCGTCATTGAAGCCTGGTTCAGGGGCTACTGAGGGAGTCCTAGATTAGGGGGTCCTCGGATAGCCGGACTATATACTTTGGCCGGACTGTTGGACTATGAAGATACAAGATTGAAGACTTCGTCCCGTATCCGGGTGGGACTCTCCTTTGCGTAGAAGCAAAGCTTGGCAATTCGGATATGTAGATCTCATTCTCTATAACCGACTCTGTGTAACCCTAGCCCCCTCCTATTTCTATATAAACCAGAGGGTTTAGTCCGTAGGACAACAACAATCATAATCGTAGGCTAGCTTCTAGGGTTTAGCCTCTACGATCTCGTGGTCGATCAACTCTTGTAATACTCACATCATCAAGATCAATCAAGCAAGAAGTAGGGTATCACCTCCATCGAGAGGGCCCGAACCTGTGTAAACATTTTGTCCCCCACCTCCTGTTACCATTGGCCTTAGACGCACAGTTCGGGACCACCTACCCGAGATCCGCCGGTTTTGACACCGACAGCGCCCTCTCGCCATAGCAATGGATGGAGAATGGAGACGAAGGGGAAACGCGAGGAGATGCTTTTCCTCCTACCCCTGAGTCCCCTTTTTATAGTTGGGAAGGGGAGGCCAAAGGACTAGCCCTACGCCCCTGAAGAACCCGCTCGGATCCGGCCCATAAAAGTGGCAGTAGGCGAGGCCATCGACCGCGCTCCCCCCAATCGAGTGTGCATGAGTATCGGCCCGCGCACGCCTTCCCATATTCCATGTGTCTGTCACCTACCCCATGCCGTGCATGCGGCGTACATGGCGCAAGGAGCGGGCCTCGTGGGAAACGTGGGAGGAAGGTTCCAAGGCAAAGAAAGTAAATGAGCAGCGGCCCTCCAGTCTTAAAGGGACACGAAAGCCGCCTCTTCACTATTCACTGCAGGATGACACAGGCATGCTTCGGTCACCCCACACACGCCCCCCACGTCATGCATTCAACGCATGTCATTGGGAAGTGCAGCGGACGAAAAAGTTACGGTAGGAAAAATCCGCTCCGCCTGCCCACGCACCGTTCTGGGCCTAGCCCAACAATGCGTCGCGCTTATGTGTGGCCCATGCCCGGGGGCTCCTGTTGGTGTACAAAAATAGGGGCTCTTTTTTGTACCCCTTTACTTGTGCACGGGCAGTCAGAGCCCGCCCACGACCACACTTAGCAGGGCAGAGGAGGGAAGCCAAGGCCACAAGAAAATCAAGGCAACGCCAAGACCAGAAACAAAAAGAGCAAGAGGGCGAGGTGGACTCCCCCGGCAAGACCCTTGCCGGGCGCAGCCTCCGCAGCCCCGGCAAGAGCCTTGCCGGGCCAACTTGCCCAACGCCAGCAAAGCGCTCCACCCTTGAGCCCAAGGGTTCCAACACCATCAACCACGTTAGAACAAAGGCTCCGGAGGCACCTCCATGGTGGCATGCAGATCTTCATGAAGATCATAAACACACAAGATCAGATAAGGACCACAGGAAGATGATCCTCTGGAAGATCCTTGCCAAGGTAATCCACGATACCTCCAGTAAGATCCTTGCCGGGGACGACCACGCGCCACGGCAAGACCCTTGCTGGGGACATCAGCGGGGCCGCGGCCAGGCCCGCATCTGCCAAAACTCCGCCGCTGCTCCCCATGCAGCTGCCAGCCCAGCCAGCTAGGCGAGCACCTGCGTGGCGATGTGCGGCCTCCAGACCAACCCCGCAAGCACCTGCTTGGTGGCATGTAGATCTTCGTGAAGACCCTGCCACCACGCCAGCTCAGCAGCCTTCCGGCCTACATGGCACTACACGCCGCGCTGGCCTAGACGCGTGTCGAAGCAAGGCGAGGCCGCGACAGACGGGATGGGCTTCGTTACCATCCCCGATAAAGCAAGGGGACACCTAAGAGGTGTATTTAATGTGTTTTGACCAGTAATGATAGGCGATAAGCTTGTACAATCTACATCTTTCCACCTCCTGTGTGCCACTGTGGCATCCCCTTTCTCTATAAAAGGAGGCCCGAGGCATACTGGAGGAGGATTGGGCTTTTTGGAACTACGCGCGCACCATAGCTAGTTCAAGAACACAAGAACACTCAAATATACACCAAGGCAGGACTAGGGTATTACGCATCCTCGCGGCCCGAACCTGGGTAAAGGATCTTTGTGCTGGCTCCTAGACCCGCTCTTTCCAGAACCTCACGCCCGCCGATCGTAGTAGAGATTTCAGTGATCCCATAGGTGTCGTTTCCACCGACCCAACAGGTAACAGAGAGTTTGCAAGCCCATCTCAGTGAGACAGAGATCCCATCGGTGAGACCGAACTGATTAGGGGTTGTGGCAGTGGCTATGTCAAATGAACTCGGTGTCGCCGGATAGATCAAATTAGTGGGGCTGAGTTTATCTTTAGGTTTAGGACATATGTGGATATGAGAAAGTTGTTGAGGGCTTGGAGCATATCACTAAGCACTTTGAGCAAGTAAGCCATTAAGCAACATCTCATCCCCTTTTAATAGTATTGGCTTTCCTATGGACTCAATGTGATCTTGGACCACTAAAATGAAAATGTAGAGTCTTGAGTTTTTGGCAATGTTTGTCCTTAGCATCTAGAAGGGGTTCCACATCCTCTTGTCCATGCCACTCCAATGTTGAACTTATCTCAAATATACCAGATGAAAATATTAGTCCAAGAAGAGATATGTTGACATTAATTACCAAAATCACCTAGGGAGCACTTGTGCTTTCACCAGGTCAGTTTCAGGTTCCCCATGCGTCGCATAACGCCAAGTGCAATGATGGAAATAATGGGCCACGATCTGCAGAGTACCCGCGTCCCACGTTCACGGGGCGGTAGCCGCCACCCCACTATCCTCCCTGCTCCAAGTGCTTCTGCCACATGTATCTCATGCATTACGCAATGTTGGTGGCGGATGCGGAGGGTGCGGGAAATAGCACCATGGCAGAAAGCCAAGCGTCGAGGATTGGTGCAGGGGGTCAGCCCTGATTCTTCGAGTCTTTAATGGCGAGGGGGATCCGGAGTGGTCGAATGGGGCGGCCGCCTCTGTGGAAAACTCCAGCCCCTACTTCGCCCGACTATAAAAGGGGGCTCGGGGTGAGATGTTTTTCCACACTTCCTTTCCCTCTCATTCCTGCAGTAGTCTTCGCCTATCATGATGAGGGGTCGAGGATTCGGTCCTGCTCCAGTGGTGACGAGAACTTTTGCTCGACAATATCTCCCTCCCTCCTCCTAAGATGTGGGCGGAGTCCGCTGTGAGAGGAGGTGGGAGGGAGTGAGGTCATGGTCACCGTGGCGCTCGGGGTCGAGGAGGACGGGGCGGTGCTCCGGTAGCGCCCCCACCGGATGCCCCTCCCCCAATGGAAGGCCACGTCGGAGACCAGCCCCTGGAGTTTGACATCAAGTCGTATAAGCCCCCGCATGTCCGCCTCTATCTCCCCACTCCATTCGTAATGGTGATGGAGCTCGAACAGTCACGTGCGCTGAAACTGCACATGAGGGGCTGCGGGAATGGCAACATATGGGTGGATGTGGGTTTCCCCGTCCCTCGCGTCATGTACTTCCGTCGTGGATGGAAGACCTTTGCCCGCGCCCATAGCTTGTCGGAAGGGCAAGTCCTCTATTTTAAGTTAATGGAGGGCGATTTCCTTTCCGTCAAGGTTTTTCGGAGCTCGGGTGCTCGCTTAGGGTGCTGCGCAGAAAGCTCGACCAGCGACGAAAGCTCCTCCTCGAGCGATAGTGACGAGGAGGACAGTGACGGAGATGACGATGTCGCCGGCCGGGAGGATGATGACTTCGACTCCGGCTGAACACTAGCCACACCATCACCATCAGGCTGCAGCACTATCATCTACACCTGCACCCCTTTTTCCCGACAAGGTGATTTGCTGGGGAGTTGGATGCGTGGGTGGGTGTGGTGCCCCTCCTGGCTCCTCCACCCTCCAGTTGGACCCCGGTAGGCTTCCTCGCGGGCTGCACGTAGCATCCCAATTATCAATTTGGATGTTATACATAGATCATCATATGCATATCATATTTTATTTGCATTTGGTTGAGATCCAAGAAATCTTTACAACTCTAGGACCCAAGGAGAGGGTTGGAGGTTTCACAAAAAATTCATATTTGAATTTATTTCAAATTTGAAAAGTGGATCGATTTTATTTTCAATAATTTCTTTCCAATTATTTCAAACAATAAAAAATTAAATGAGAGAAGATAAAATGGCTTCTTCAACAGAGGAGAAATATTGGAAAAGAAATTTTAAAATCAAATTATTATTTATTTTGAATTTTATTTGCAATTTTATTTGAACAAGAGAAAAACATGCATCTTTAAAAATTGCATTTAGTCCAGAAAAATGTTCATTTTGTCCCAAATATTAGGTTTGGACGATGAAAATTGTTTCTAAAACTTTTAGATTTTTATTTTTATTTCATTAGTTTTTTCTTTGGGACAAATCATTTTTTTAATCTCTTCCTAGGCCGGCCCAGCCGAGCCGGGCCACGGCCCAGTCGCCCGTCGCCTTCCTCCGCTCGGAGAGTCCCGACCGCTGCCGCCAGGAGGAGTCCGGCTCGGACTCCTCAACGCTGCCGCCCGCATCGTCCCCCTCCCGCAAGACGCGCCGCTACCTCTACCCTCCTATAAAGCCGCCCGACCTCGGCCGCCTCCTCTCCAAATCGCTCCACCGCCCCAAGCACCACTGCCAACCGCGCCGCGCAGCCGCACACCGCCTTTGCGCCGCCGCACCAGCACCCCATAGCCGCCGCTCGCCACTGCTAGCTGCCGCTACCGTAGAGCCCGCCGCCTCGCCCACCGGAGCCTCCCGCCCCCGCAGGATCTCGCCGCCGGTCAACTTCGGTTAACCGGTAAAAACAGCCCCGGTCCGACGGTTTTGTTTTCGGTTTATTAGGTTTAGATTGGTTTTTATTTTAGTTTGTTATTTGAAGAATGTTCACCCGTTAGTTTCTTATAGCGAACGAATTCATTTGTTACGATCTGTTAGCAAATGTTTGTCTGTAGATTTTTCTTTTTAGTTTTATTTTCGGCCAGGCACCTACCCGCGAATAAGTTTTATCGCGATTTAGCCCCTGGTCTTAAAACTAGCATAACTTTTAGCACGTTTATCCTAATTAGACAAAAACCGATGCATATATCTTCGTAACGACCTCTTCTTTCCAGTAAAACAACTTGAACATGATTCTGACAATTAAAAATTTGAGTTTAGTTCAGATTAGTATTCGATCTTCTTTTGTATGTATCTTGAGTTTCGTAACTCCGTTTGAGTTGTTTCTTTTTGGAAATCGTAGCTAGTCGCATGTACCTACTGTTAAGATCTAATCCACATGAAATAATGTTGTTAGGTTATGTTTTATGTTTAGTTTAGTCATTTGCTTGTTTTGAGTTTTATTGGGATCTTTTCTCGATTTCTCTTTGTTTAGTTTGATTGAATGCTTAGGTATGCTACTGTTTGTCTACACTAGATTACCCAGAGTGCGAAGCTTGTTACTACGAATCCCTAGAGTTTGCAGATCGTCAGCAAGGCAAGTTACACTTTGATCATACTCTTCTATACCAAGTTTTTACTATGCATTAGTATTGCCCCTCAAATATTTGCATTAGTAGGATTGGGAACATGTGGTTTGGTTATAGTAATTTAGGTAGGAACCTAATACCTTTCGATCACCCCAGGAATTTAAGTTATGCTCTATTATTTGCTTAGCCATGCTTGTAGACGGGGATTGGATCGTGATACACATGGAAGTTATGAGAGTTATTAATCTTGGATAAATTTAAGGTGGCAACTTTAATACACATCTGGGTGGATTGGTTCGGGCACCTTGAGAATCCAGTGTTTGTCCGTCTGGGAAATCCCAGAGTACACGTGTGATTTTTCCTCGGTTCGCCACCCAGGCTCAAAGGGATCATATGATATTTCATGACTAAAAACTTCTGTGTGCAGCCACAAGCCATTATGGGTTGCGGCGTAGTTGAGTAAGTTGTATGAGCTCTCGAAGAGGTGGGCTAGCAAATGTAGGGGAAAGTAGGTGTACCGGTCTGTGCAGAGTAGAGAGTTAATACTTTAGAAATACTATGTATCCATCTTCCGATCATGGATGCGGTCGAGTCTTGTGGGGAAAAGTGTGCAACCTCTACAGAGTGTATAAACTAATCATGGTTAGCCGTGTCCCCGGTTATGGACATCTTGAGTATCTGGAATTGGATATTTTTGTTGACGTCATCACTCTTTAATTAATTGAATTGGGTTTAATGATGATATTTTTTTAATTGGGATTTGAGTTGGGGGAACCTTCTCAAATATTGGTACAACTTGGGAGTAGTAAATAAATTTATTCCTTTATTGTAGGGAAAAACTAGCTTTATGCAAAACATTAAACTTAGATCCTCCACCAGCCAAATATGCATGTATATATAGTTCTTGCGTTCAACGCTTTACAGTGTAACTCTGCCAACAAATTCAATGTGCTGACCTGCACGGCTACAACGTCTCATGTTGCAGACTACTCAGACGAAGAATAAGGTGCGATAGGTCGTTGTCGTGCACTCAGCGATGCCGTTGGAGTTGATGGACTCATTTACCTTCGAAGCTTCCACGGTTATTTAGTTTAGATGGCCTTCAGCCATATTATTTTTGTGTAATCATACTCTTTATGAGGACTCGATGTAATAAGTGTGTGATTGAACTATGTTATCATTCCTCGAGTACTGTGTGTGTCAGCATTACCGATCCAGGGATGACACTTGAGCACAGAGACTTCGGTCCATTTGGATCATGGTCACTAAAAGATGGTATCAGAGCACACGCTTACTATAGGACGCGTCCAGTAGGATAAGCCACATGATTTCTCTTCTTTGCTCATTTCTAATTCTCCTCCATTTCTACTCTATAGATGGCGGACCCCAGGAACAAGTTCACCCAGATGGATGATGACACCCCTTTCGGATAACACTTGAAGGAAGTCACTAAGTACCTGAACATCAGACTACCAAGTTTCACTAGGACTTTCTTTGCAACTTTACCGGAAGAGGAGCACCGGAAGATCAAAGTTTGGGTACCTGGGAGGACATTTGTGCCAACAACGGAGCCTATTGATTTCTACCTGGATGCACCAAGTTGGAGTTTGGGAAAGAGCATGGCAGCCCACATCACTTTTGGACGCATATGTGAGGTGTATCACAAGGAGCTTGAAAACACCATCTATCAAATATGTGGATGCGGAGACGAGGAATGGGAGATGATTCGTACCAGGAAGGATGGATCAATTGCAGCATACATTCAGGACATGGGTGACCACATTCGCCGATACGAGAATTAGCTGTGCTTCAACATGAAGAAGATCAAGAAGCCGACGAAGAAGAATATTGATCTAGAAGAGGAACTCAAGTCAACACATGATGGATATGAAGAAGCAATTGATGTACAACTGGACAAGCATGAAGAGTTGAAGAGGAAGGTAGGACTACTTGTGGAGAGCCATAAGCGAGAACCTGGAAAGGAGATCTGTTCGGAGGATTACATCATCTTGGAGGACACCGACACAGATAGTGATGCAAATGATGACAGTAATGATCACTACACAGACGAAGCTGGAGCAGATATTATGGGGTCTTCCTTCAATCAAAATTTCTAGACGACCACCATGTTACTAGTAGTATTCTTCCAAGTAGTTAGCACCGATCGATTTGTATTCATAGTTAGATCGTTTGTGTGAACCTTGTTTGATATTGAATGAAGTGAATTGATTGTATTTTCCTCATGTGCATATGGGTAGTGAAATATCTCCTAGACCTTATTCTATTCTGTTTTCTCACCCCTTCTAACCCATCAGATGCCTCCGAGACGTGACACCGGATTCGTGTTCCCATTGGGGCTCACCCAATAGATCCAGCAGCAGAATGCCTCAATGCAAATTCTGGTTCAGAACCAGAACCAAGGAAACAACAACAGCAACAACAACAACAACAACAACAACAAAAACAGCAGCAACAACAACAACAACAACAACAACAACAACAACAACCCGCCGCCACCCCCCTTTTGACAACCTAGCCCATTTCCTGAGGTTGAATCCGGCGATGTTCTCTAGCAGCACCGAGCAAATTGTTGTAGATGATTAGCTCCGCAAGATTAGAAGAGAGCTGACTACTTTAGGATGCACAAATGCGGAGAGAGTGCGCTTTGACGCAAATCAGCTTGATGGACCCGCAACATCTTGGTGGGAGAACTTCACCACCACTTACCCCATTGATACAATTACATGGGATCAGTTTCAGCAGGCATTCCGCACCGCCCATGTTTCAGCAGGAGCTATGAGCATGAAGAAGCGCGAGTTTCGCAACTTGCATCAAGGGAGTCGTAAAGTGGGATAGTATGTGGATGAGTTTAGCAAGTTAGCCCGTTATGCCCCAGAAGATGTGGCCATAGATGCCGCGAAGCAGGAGAAGTTTCTTTAGGGACTCAATGACGAGCTGAGCATGTATTTGATGGTGGCAACTTTCAACAACTACCAGGAGTTGGTAGACAGGGCCCTCATGATAAAAGGCAAGCAACAACAGATTGAGAATCGCAAAAGGAAGTATGGATAGGGGAGGTAGACTTCTGGAGCTTAGCAGAAGCCACGCTCTTCCCCGTAGTCGGGAGGACATACTCACAACCATGGAGGCCATAACCATGGAGGACATATGTATAATGGAGGAAGTTCCCACAACCACAGTGGCCCTAAGAATGGCAATGGGAATGGATGAAGCAACAGTCAGAACCGTTCCAACTCGGCAACACCAGCCAAGAGGGATCTGAATCACATTACTTGTCTCTAGTGCGGGAAGACTGGACATTACGCCACTGAATGTCCTGAAGCAATGAATGGAAATGGCAATGGAAGTTCTGCAAAGAAGCCCAACCCCTTCACCAAAGGTCAGGTGAACCATGTCACTTTGGAGGAGATTGAGGAGCAGACCGACGTAGTTGTCGGTAAGTTTTTGGTTAATGCATTTACAACACTTTTTCTTTTCGATACTGGTGCGTCTCATTCATTCATATCAAGGGGATTTGTGGATAAGTATAAATTGCCAACAGTAGCTCTTAAGTCACCTATGTTAGTAAGTTCCCCAGGAGCAGAGTATATGGCTAGTAGGGGATGCTATCAGTTGCAAGTAACCATAGAGAGACATGTTTTCCCAACCGACCTGGTTGTCCTGGAGTCACAAGGATTGTATGTGATACTAGGCATGGATTGACTATCCAAGTATGAGGGAAACATCGATTGTGCCAATAAATCAATTCTTCTCACCACCCCGGAAGGAAAGAGGATCAAGTATGTATCTAGGCATATGCCGAGGAGGACTTGGGTGAATTCCTTATCAGGAGTTGTTGAGGAGGAAGTACCAGTGGTGAATGATTACCCCGATGTATTTCCAGAAGAGTTACCAGGCATGCCACCAGATCGAGACATTGAGTTTTTGATTGAGTTATTGCTAGGCACCGAACCAAAATCAAAGAGGCCGTATCGGATGCCCGCTAATGATCTGGAGGAAATTACGAAGCAGATAAAGGAGTTATGGGAGAAAAGTTATATTTGATCAAGTTCATCACCTTGGGGAGCCACCGTGCTTCTAGTAGAGAAGAAGGATGGATCTTTGAGGATGGTCGTTGATTATCATGCACTGAATGATGTGACGGTCAAGAACAAATACCCTCTATCGATGATCAACGATTTGTCTGATGAGCTGCAAGGAGCTAAAGTTTTCTCCAAGATTGATCTTCCATCAGGTTATCACCAGTTGAAGATCCGAGAGACGGATATACCTAAGACAGCTTTTACCATGAGGTATGGGCTATATGAGTATATAGTTATGTCATTTGGTTTGACTAATGCCACTGCCTATTTCATGAGTATGATGAACAAGGTGTTCATGAAGTTTTTGGATAAGTTCGTCATGGTGTTCATTGATGACATATTGGTTTACTCGAAGAATAAAGAGGAGCATGAGGAACATTTGCGTTTGGTTCTCGAGAAGCTCAGGGAACATCAGTTGTATGCCAAATACAACAAATGTGAGTTTTGGTTGAAGCAAGTTGGATTTCTCGAACATGTTATATCCGGAGAATGAATAGCAGTAGACCCAACCAAGGTTGTTTCTGTCACTAAATGGTTGGCACCCACCTCAGTGGGAGAGATTAGAAGTTTTCTTGGACTCGCATGTTATTACCGGAGATTTATTGAGAATTTTTCCAAGATTGGGAAGCCCATGATGGAATTATTTAAGAAAGACACCAAGTTTAAATGGACTGAGGATTGTGAGGCTAGTTTTCAGAAGTTGAAGAAACGTTTGGTTACAGCCCCAGTGCTGATTCTCCTAGATATATGCAAAGATTCCAAATGTATTGTGATGCTTCACGTCGAGGACTTGGAGGTGTGCTTATGTAGGATGGAAGAGTTGTTTCATATGCCTCACGACAGCTTCGACCTCATGAGTTGAATTATGCCACGCATGATTTGGAGTTAGCAGCCATAGTGCATGCGCTCAAGACATGGAGACATTTTCTCCTCGAAAACCATTATGATGTTTATACGGATCATAAGAGTTTGAAGTACATCTTCATGCAGAAGGAGTTAAACTTCAGGCAAAGAAGATGGTTGGAGCTCATAAAGGATTATGATATGAGATTGCATTATCATCCAGAAAAGGCCAATGTCGTCGCAGATGCGTTGAGCCGCAAGAGTTATGTTAACACACTCATGACCGGAGGATTACCTAAGGAATTAGCAGAGGACCTTCGAGAGCTACGCTTGGAGATAGTTCCGAGAGGTTATCTTGCAGCATTGGAAATTCAGTCCACTTTGTTGGGTAAGATTAGAGAAGCCCAGAAGACGGACAAGGAGATTGCTGAGATAAAGGAAAGGATGAGTAAAGGAAAGGCTAAAGGATTTCGTGAGGATGAGCACGACACCTTATGGTTTGAGGATCGTATTTATGTGCCTAATGACCCCGAGATCAGGAAGTTGATTCTTCACGAGGCTCGTGATTCGCCTTACTCGATTTACCCAGGCAACACCAAGATGTATCTGGATTTCAAGGAAAGTTTCTGGTGGACAGGAATGAAGAAGGATATTGCCGAGTATGTAGCAGTATGTGATGTATGTCAGAGAGTTAAGGCAGAGCATCAGAAACCATCAGGGTTATTATAGCCTTTGCCAATACCCGAATGGAAGTGGGATAAACTTGGCATGGATTTTATCACTGGATTACCCAGGACTCGTTCAGGCTATGATTCTATCTGGGTTGTAGTTAATCGCTTAATGAAGGTAGCCCATTTCATCCCCGTGAAGACAACTTATACGAGTGCTAAGTTGGCGAAGATATACATGACCAGGATCGTATGTCTGCATAGAGTTTCGAGGACCATTGTATCAGATAGAGGAACACAGTTTACTTCAAAGTTTTGGAATCAGTTGCATGAAACTTTGGGTACCAGGCTAGAGTTCAGTATAGCCTTTCATCCACAGACAGATGGACAAACCGAGAGAGTCAACCAGATTCTGGAGGACATGTTGAGAGCTTGTGTGCTATATTATGGATCTAGTTGGGATGACAATTTGTCCTATGCAGAGTTCTCCTATAACAACAATTATCAAGCCAATTTGAAGATGGCCCCTTTTGAAGCATTGTACGGAAGGAGGTGTAGGACACCATTATCGTGGGATGAAGTTGGACATAGACAGTTGTTCGAACCAGACTTCATTAGAGATTCTGAGGAGAAGGTTAAGTTGATTGAAGATAGACTCAAGGTAGCCCAGTCCAAGCAGAAGACTTATGCGGATACTAAACACAAGGAGGTAGCCTATGAAGTCAGAGATAGAGCATATCTTCGTGTGTCCCCACTTCTAGGAGTTAAATGTTTTGGAGTCAAGGGAAAGCTAGCACCACGTTTTGTGGGACCATGCAGAGTTTTGGAACACACAGGAGAAGTTGCCTACAAGTTGGAATTGCCGAAAGGATTGTCAGGAGTTCATGATGTGTTTCACGTTTCCCAGTTGAAGAACTGCCATCCAGAGATGGCCGATATTCCTCTGAGAGATATAGTGCCAATGGAAGCAATTTAGTTGTATAGTGATATGGCCTATGAAGAAAAGCCAGTTAAGATTCTCGAGTTTTCCAGCCGAGTTACCCGTAACAAGGTTATCAAGTTTTGCAAAGTTCAGTGGAGCCATCATACCAAGGAGGAAGCCACATGGGAGCGAGAAGCAGACCTCTGCAAGGAACACCCAAACCTTTTTGCTGACCAACCCGAATCTCGAGGGCGAGATTCATCTTAAGGGGGGTAGGTTTGTAACATCCCAATTTTTAATTTGGATGTTATACATAGATAACCACATGCATATCATATTTTATTTGCATTTGGTTGAGATCCAAGAAATCTTTAGCAACTCAAGGACCCAAGGAGAGAGTTGGAGGTTTCACAAAAAATTCATATTTGAGTTTATTTCAAATTTGAAAAGTGGATCAATTTGATTTTCAATAATTTCTTTCCAATTATTTCAAACAATAAAAAAATAAATGAGATAAGATAAAATCACTTCTTCAACAGAGGAGAAATTTGGAAAAGAAATTTTGAAATCAAATTATTATTTTATTTTGAATTTTATTTGGAGTTTATTTGAATTAGAGAAAAACATGCATATTTAAAAATTGCATTCAGTCCATAAAAATGCTCACTTTGTCCCAAATATTAGGTTTGGATGGTGAAAAATGTTTCTGGAACTTTTAGATTTTTATTTTTATTTTATTAGGGTTTTCTTCGTGAAAAATCGTTTTTTTAATCTCTTCTTGGGCCGGCCCAGTCACCCGCTGCCTTCCTTCGCTCGGGGAGTCCCGACCGTCGACGCCAGGAGGAGTCCGGCTCGGACTCCTCAATGATGCCGCCCGAGCCGCCCCCTCTGGCAAGCCGCCCCGCAGCCTCTCCCCTCCTATAAAGCCGCCGACCCTGGACCCCTCCTGTCCAAATTGTCCCGCCGCCCCGAACACCACCACCACCCGCACCGCGCCGTCGCACACTGCCGCCTGCGCCGCCACACACGCACCCCGCCGCCTGCGCCGCTGCACCCGCACCCAGCCGCCGCCATCGCTGCTGCTGTGCTGCGCGCCGCCGCCGCTGCCGCCTTGCCCGCCGGAGTCGCACCGCCCCGCCGGATCTTGCTGCCGGTCAACTTTGGTTAACTGGTAAAAACCGCCCAGGTTCGACGGTTTTGTTTTTGGGTTTTTTCAGTTTATTAGGTTTAGATCGGTTTTTATTTTTGTTCATTATTTGACGAACGTTCACCCGTTAGTTTCTTATAATGAACGAATTCGTTTGTTACGATCTGTTAGCAAACGTTCGTTCTGTAGATTTTCCTTTTTAGTTTTATTTTTGGACAGGGACCTATCCGTGAATAAGTATTATCGCAATTTAGCCCGTGATCTTAAAACTAGCGTAAATTTTTGCTCGTTTATCCAAATCATACGAAACCGACGCCTATATCTTCGTAACGATCTATTCTTTCTAGTAAAACAACTTGAACATGATTTTGACAATTAAAATTTGAGTTTAGTTTAGATTAGTTTCCGATCTTGTTTTGTTTGTATCTTGAGTTTTGTAACTTCGTTTGAGTTGTTTATTTTTGCAAATCGTAACTAATCGCATGTACCTACTGTTAAGATCTAATACACATGAAAATAATCCTATTATGTTTTGTTTTCTGTTTATTTTAGTCATTTGCTTGTTCTGATTTTTATTTGGATCTTTTCTTGATTTCTCTTTGTTTTGTTTGATTGATTGCTTATGTATGCGGCTATTTGTCTATGCTAGATTACCCGGAGTGCAAAGCTTGTTGCTACAAATCCCTAGAGTTTGCAGATCGTCAGCAAGGCAAGTTACACTTTGATCATACTCTTCTATACCCAGTTTTTACTATGCACTACTATTGCCCCTCAAATATTTGCATGAGTAGAATTGGGAACATGTGGTTTTGTTGTAGTAATTGAGGTAGGAACCGAATACCTTTTGATCACCCCAGGAATATATGTTATGCTCTATTATTTGCTTAGCCATGCTCGTAGACGGGGATTGGATCGTGATACACATCGAAGTTATGAGAGTTATTAATATTGGATAACTTTAAGGTGGCAACTTTAATACACATCTGGGTGGATTGGTTGGGGCTCCTGGAGACTCCAGTATTTGTCCGTCTGGGAAATCCCGGAGTACCCGTGTGATTTTTCCTCGGTTCGTCACCCAGGCTCAAAGGGATCATATGATATTTCATGACTAAAAACTTCTGTGTGCAGCCACAAGCCATTATGGGATCTGGCGTAGTTGAGTAAGTTGTATGAGCTCTCGAAGAGGTGGGCTAGCAGATGTAGGGGAAAGTAGGTGTACCGGTCCGTGCAGAGTAGAGAGTTAATACTTTAGAAATACTATGTCTCCATCTTCCGATCATGAATGCGGTCGAGTCTTGTGGGGAAAAGTGTGCAACCTCTGCAGAGTGTATAAACTAATCATGGTTAGCCGTGTCCCCGGTTATGGACATCTTGAGTATCTGGAATTGGATATTTTTGTTGATGTCATCACTCTTTAATTAATTGAATCGGGTTTAATGATGATATTTGTTTAATTGGGATTTGAGTTGGGGGAACCATCTCAAATATTGGTTCAACTTGGGAGTGGTAAATAAACTTATTACTTTGTTGTAGAGAAAAACTAGCTTTATGCAAAACACTAAACTTAGAGCCTCCACCAGCAAAATATGCATGTAGATATAGTTCTTGCATTCATTGCTTTACAGTGTAATTCTGCCAGCATATTCAATGTGCTGACCTACACAGCTGCAACGTCTCAAGTTGCAGAGTACTCATACGACGAATAAGGTGCGACAGGTCATTGTCGTGCACTCAGCTATGCCGCTGGAGTTGATGGACTCATTTACCTTCGAAGCTTTCGCAGTTATTTAGTTTAGATGGCCTTCAGCCATATTATTTTTGTGTAATCATACTCTTTATGAGGACTCGATGTAATAAGTGTGTAATTGAACTCTGTTATAATTCCTCGAGTACTATGTGTGTCAGCATTACCGATCCAGGGATTACACTTTAGCACAAAGACATCGGTCCATTGGGATCGTGGTCGCTACACTGCAGCTTCGTTGGTCCCGCCGCGTCCTGCTGGCCCTAGTGGTGGCGGTTGATGGGTCGTCTGTGCCCATCTCTTCACCATCACCGTCGTCCGCACTCTCCCGCTTATGCCAGGCTACCTCTCCTAGAGCCCGATAGGGTCAGGCGGGGCTTCTGGCTAGGCTCCCCTTTTGCCCTCTTCGCCTTCCGCCACAGTGCCTGGGAGGAGAGGGTCAAGAAAGGGCATCATGGGGCACTTATCTTTTTTCAATCTAAAATTTGTAGGCACTTGCCAAACTTTAGTTCAAATTATCTAATCTCTTTTATCCATGTTTGTGCTCTGTAAGATCTTGTACTTGTTAATCATCATATTAATGATAAACCTTGACGGGTACTTGTGCATGTAATATGTCCATGCAAAGGTGAAATACCTCTATACATTCGAGGAAACGAGTTTTCCCGATAGGCTATCCTGTCGGTAGCCTTAGTTTGTTGCCACGGAGCAAGGACTGCCGGGCACAAACCATAGAGAGGAACCAGCCCCTGTGAGCCCTTTTCGCCAAAGGCCACTATGACCATCCTGACCGAAGCAACGTTTGAGTCGAAGGATGGGAGCACCTAAGTCTCGAAGGCGGAGAGGCTTTCTTATGAACAATTACCTACTTACATAACACGTATGGATAAGAGAAATAACTTATCTGTTTTGTCTTGCTGGGGATCACAACGTAGGCTCATCTTCTCTTCTCCTCTTCGGGACCAAGTCCACGGCAGCAGCCTGTAGTTTGATGCACATGAAAATGATGCCTCATGCAATCTTATCTACATGAACATGCAATGCTCATATTATGCTTATGCATCCATGCAATTTTTTGGGGCCCCTAGTGCTTGATTTATTTCTCTGTTGCTCAGGGTCTACACTTGGCTTTGCAAGGGTGGCTACCAGGCAGGGCCCGACAGCCACGCCTTACGGGTAGAACTTGCGAAGATGCTCAATGTTCCCCGAGTTTTGCAATTTAATGCCATCTCCGGTCTCTAGATGGACTGCACCAGGTCTGGTGACTCGTACTACCCGATATGGGCCTTCCCACTTTGGCCTCAACTTGTTTGTACCCTAGGTGGACTGAACGCGCCTAAGGACAAGGTCGCCTTCCTCAAAACACCGGGCATGAACCCTGTGGCTGTGATAGCTACGCAGGGCTTGCTAGTAGCGTGCAACACGTGTAGCAGCCCAGAGACGGTTCTCCTCAAGTAGCACAGCATCGTCACACCAGTGCTGTTCCTGTGCTACTTCATCATAGGAAAGCACTCAATGTGACTCGTAAATGAGTTCCGTGGGGATAATTGCTTCTGCCCCATAGACCATGGAGAAGGGAGTCTTCCCGGTAGCTAGCTCAATTTCGTGTCGTTCTGAGGGACCAAAGAACCACCAGCAGCACATCGATCCACCGCCTGCCATATTTCTGCAACTTATCATATATTCTTGTCTTGAGTCCCCGCAATACTTCAGCATCCTCCCTTTCAGCTTGCACGTGGCTCTTTGGGTGAGCAACAAAGGCGAATGAGATATTGCTTCTGAGGGCATGAACGTATTGCATGAAGGCGCAACTCGTGAATTGGGTGTCGTTGTCGGTGATGATCCGAGGAGGGACTTCAAAGCGGCACACCAATCCTTTCAAGAACTTGATAGCTGACTGAGCAGTCGCCATTCTCACGGGCCCTTCTACCGGCAACTTTGTAAACTTGTCGATTGCAACGAACAAGAATTAAAAGCCCCCGGCAGCACGGGGGAAAGGGCCCAAGATGTCAAGCCCCCAGACCAAAAATGACCATGACAAAGGGATTGTTTGAAGAGCTTGGGTAGGCAGGTGGATATTCTTGGAATGGAACTGGCAGGTTTCACATTTGGTGACAAACTCAACTGCATCTTGGAGGGTTTGAGCCAGTAAAGTCCTTGCCGGAAGGCCTTTCTAACCAGAGCCCTTGATCTGATGTGTGAGCTGCACATTGCTGACCCACATGTATAGGGGATCAATCATAGTCCTTTCGATAAGTAGGAGTGTCCAACCCAATGAGGAGTAGAAGGAAATGACAGGCAGTTTTCAGTAAGGTAATGTCTGCAAGAACTGAAATTATAAGTAAGGAGTAGTTTGATAGCAAGATAATTTGTAACGAGCAAGTAACAATAATGGTAACAAAAGTGCAGCATGGTAGCTCAATCCTTTTGAGGCAAAGGACAAGCCAAAATGGTCTCTTGATAAGCAAAGTGTTCTTGAGGGCACACGGTAATTTCATCTACTCACTTTCATAATGTTGGGTTGATTTGTGTTCGCTACTTTGATAATTTGATATGTGGGTGGACCGGTGCTTAGGAATTGTTCTTACTTGAACGAGCCTCCTACTTATGATTAACCCCCTTGCAAGGATCCGCAACTATAAGAAAAGTATTAAGAATAAATCTAACCATAGCATTAAACTTTTTGATCCAAATCAGCCCCTTACGGAATAACGCATAAACTAGGGTTTAAGCTTCTGTCAATCTCTCAACCCATCATCTAATAACTACTCCAAAATGCATTCCCTTAGTCCCAAATATGGTCAAGTGTCATGTAGTTGAAATTCACATGACACCGCTAAGGGAATCACAACATACATACCATCAAAATATTGAACACATATAAAATTCACATGATTACTTGCAACAACATTTCTCCCGCGACCTCAAGAACAAAAGTAACTACTCACAAATGATAATCATGCTCAAGATAATAAGGTTATTAAATATAATAATGGATCTGAACATATAATCCTCCATCAATTAAACCATATAGTAATCAACTACAAGATGTAATCAACACTACTAGTCACCCACAAGCACCAATCTATAGTTCCGGTAAAAAGATTGAACACAAGAGATGAACTAGGGTTTGAGAGGAGATGGTGCTGTTCAAGATGTTGATGGAGATTTCCCTCCCCAAGATGGGAGAGTTGTTGGTGATGATGATGATGATGATTCCCACCTACGGGAGGGAAGTTCGCCGGAGGACACCAGAGGACAAAAGTGCCGGAGGACAAAAGTGCTCCTGCTAAGTTCCACCTTGAGATGGCGGCGCACCATCCCAAAAGTCTTCCCCTTATTTTTTCTAGGTCAAAATGACTTATATACTAGAAGATGGGCACCGGAGGTGGGCTGGGCTGAGCACAACCCACCAGGGCGCGCCTGAGGGCTCTGGCGTGCCCTGGTGTCTTGTGCTCGCCAGGTGGCCCCCTCTCGTAGTTATTTTCTCTAGTATTCCTTATTTATTCCATAAAAAATCCTCGTGAACTTTCAGATCATTTGAAGTTGTGCAGAATAGGTGAACTGACGTAGCTTTTTCAGGTTCAGATTTCCAGCTGCCGGAATTCTCCCTGTTTGTGTGAACCTTGCATATTATGAGAGAAAAGGCATTAGAATTACTCCAAAAAGCATTATTATGCATAAAAACATTATAAATAACAGTACGAAAACATGATGCAAAATGGACGTGTCAAGTCCCCAAAGCTTAGACCTCTCTTGTCCTCAAATGAGAATCGAAATCGAAAAACATGTCTACATGCTTAGAGAGAGAGGTGTCGACAAAAACAAAATACGGACATAGAAGCATCATGTATATTATTATAACAACAACAAACTTTAACATAAGACTTTTATCATAGAACTTTTATCATAGACTTCTCATGAACAAGTAACCATTCATCATAACATCGAAGTATAAAGCATAAACTCTATTGAAAACCAACAAACTATGTTGTCAGTCAACTTTGCAACTACAATTCATCATCTTTTCACGAAGGGTCACATATCAGAGCCTTTTTGGAAAGTCCACATACCCAACCATCATATAGTCTTCTATGATTGCTAACACTCACCACGTACACATGAGCAAAAAGTTTCAATCGGTCACATAGAAAGATAGGGCTTATAGTTTTGCCTCCCAACATACTCACCTCGAGGGTGATGTCAACAATAATAACTCATGCCACCCATATCCAACTGGATATATGTGCCTAGATCTTTCCTCACCACATGATGCTTGCCAAAATAGAAAAATAAAAAGGAATAGAGAGAAAAACTTTGATTCTTGCATGAAAGTAAATACATAAAAGTAAAAGATAGGTGCTTCGCAGACGGAAGTAGAGGTGGCCATGCGCTTTTTGGTTGTATGCTCAATCCCTTACTGCAAAAGAATGTCATGTTATATTGCCCCTTATGATAGCAACCTTTATTTTGTAGTTTGTCGCATTTATTCTTTACCATCACAAGTTCGTATAATGCTCAATTTTCTCTTACACTAAATGATCTAACACTTTTAGAAGCAATTTTTATTGCCTTATTGCACCGATGACAACTTACTTGAAGGATCTTACTCAATCCTTAGGTAGGTATGGTGGACTCTTGAAAATATGATTTGGGTTTAAGGGTTTTTGGATGCATAAGTAGTATCTCTACCTGGTGTGGAGTTTTTGGCTAGCAAAGTTGGGGGGCAAGCACCACATGTTGAAGGATCTATGACGATATAGCTTCTACGTGAATATGAGCAAACATAAATCATTACGTTGTCTTCCTTGTCCAATGTCAACAGTGTTGGCTTATAATATTTTGATGGGGGTTCACAATCACAAAAGATTTCCAAGATAGTGTATTTGCATGTGAATCTTCTCTTACCTTATTAATTCTTTCATGAATTGCATCATTCACCAATGCTATGTTTGCCAATGTCCAATAAAATTTTCTACTTATACTTTTCCTTATGTGGTGTCATTAATTACCATAAGATTAGCATATGATCATTTTCATTTATTTCTTTTCTTTTTTAATGAAACATGAAAGTAAAGAAAGCAAAACTCAAACTAAACTTTATATATATATCTCACATACGATTACAAGGATAGATCACTAAGCAAACATTGAAAAGAAAGAATCGAACTAAACTTTTATTCATCTAAAGCAAAAGATAACTATGGATCGAACTAAGATAAATAAACGAAAAAGATAATGGAGGTGATACGATACCGGGCACCTCCCCCAAGGTTGGCACAAGCCAAGGGGAGTGCCCATATCTGATACTCAATTTTCTTTGGGAGTGATGAAGAAGGAGGTGGTGGTGATGAAGTGGTAGCGATCTTGTCCTTCATGATCAAGAGATTCTCCAATCTACGGATGACGCTACGGAGGGTAATGATGTGCTCTTGCAATAGAATATTTTCACGGGTAAGGTATTTCTTTTGCACACGAACCAGTTCGATGATCCGAAAGGCTTCGATCTCAATGAGGGTGGGATGATCATAGTAAGGTTTAAGGATATCTTCTTCTTCTTCCTCGACAGGCAAGGCCTGCTCAACCACCAACACTTGATCTCCAGTAGCCTCCTTGCTCTTGTCCCCTTCAATGGCTTCTACGGGCTCTTCTCTCTTCAACTCGATTTTCATCAACCAAGCATCCTCTTCCATGTTATTGGAGGAGGAAGATGACATGATGCCTGGCTTAACATATCTGACCAAAACAGTAAGAAAAAGAGAACAGAAGATTTCATCGCGATACGGTGGTCAATGGGTTTGGGGCTATACAAAGATATTTTATGTTGGGAAACAAGCAGACGGAAGAAAAACAGAGTCCGGAAGGTGCCCGAGGTGGGCACAACCCACCTGGGCGCGCCTGGCCAAGGCGCGCCCTGGTGTCTTGTGCCCACCAGGGGTGCCTTCCTGGTTGTTTCTTATTTTACTAATTTTTGTTATATTCCAAAATGGATAGAAGATATTTTTGCAGATTTTTCAAAGTCCATTTACTTATCATATCACATACCTCCTCTTTTTCATGATTCCGAGATATAATGTTTTTTTGTTGCCCATTAACAACATTTGGGTTTGTACCTTCGGCATTATTTATTTTGATAATTCCAGATCGATAAACCTCCTCGATAACATAGGTTCCTTCCCATTTGGAGAGGAGTTTTTCTGCAAAGAATCTGAAACAAGAGCTGTACAAAAGAACATAATCTCAAACCTTGAACTCACGCTTTTGTATTCTTTTATCATGCCATCTTTTAACTTTTTCTTTAAATAACTTGGCATTTTCATAAGCTTGGGTTCTCCATTCATCGAATGAGCTAATATCAAATAACCTCGTCTCACCAGCAAGTTTGAAATCATACTTGAGTTCTTCAATTGCCCAAGATGCTTTATGTTCTAACTCAAGAGGCAAATGGCAAGCTTTTCCATAAACCATTTTATAAGGAGACCTACCCATAGGATTTTTATAAGCTATTCTATAGTTCCAAAGTGCATCATCTAATTTCTTGGACCAATTCTGTCGAGACCTATTGACAGTTTTTTGTAGTGTTAACTTTATTTCTATGTTACTAAGTTCAACCTGACCACTAGACTGAGGATGATAGGGTAATGCAATTCTATGGTTAACACCATACTTGGCAAGCATTTTACGGAAAGCACCATGAATAGAGTGTGAACCACCGTCAGTCATTAAATATGTAGGGACTCCAAACCTTTGGAAAATAACTTCTTTAAGCATTTTAATAGAGGTGTTGTGATCAGCACTACTAGTTGGAATAGCTTCTACCCGCTTAGTAACATAATCAACTGCAACCAAAATCTGAGTATATCCATTAGAGGAAGGAAAAGGTCCCATGTAATCAAATCCCCAAACATCAAGTGGTTCAACAGCTAGTGAATAATCATGGGCATTTCTTGCACTTACCGATATTACCTATTGTTTGACATTCATCACAAGATAATATGAACTTACGAGCATCCTTGAAGAGAGTAGGCCATGAAAACCTAGATTGCAATACCTTGTGAGCAGTTCTGTCTCTCGCATGATGTCCTCCATAAGCTTTGGAGTGACATTTCCATAGGATTTGTCCCTGTGCATGCTCAGGTAAACAACAACTAATAATACCATCTACACCTTCTTTATAAAGATGTGGGTCATCCCAAAAGTAATGTCTTAAATCATAGAAGAATTTTTTCTTTTGTTGGTATGTAAATCTAGGGGGAATGTATTGCGCAACAATATAATTAGCATAGTCAGCATATCAAGGTGTATTATTAAAAACATTTATTGCAGCTAATTACTCATCAGGAAAACTATCATTAATAGGTTGTGGGTCATCAAGAATATTTTCTAACCTAGACAAGTTCTCATCTACGGGGTTCTCAGCTCCTTTTCTATCAGTGATATGCAAATCAAATTCTTGTAGCAAAAGAACCCTCCTAATAAATCTAGGTTTAGCATCTTTCTTTTCCATAAGATACTTTATTGCAGCATGATTAGTGTGAACAATTGTTTCTGAATCTACAATCAAACACCACTACTAGAAATTCCTTTTCAGTAGTAGCATAATTGCGTTGGGCACTGTCTAGAGTTTTACTTGCGGAGTGAATAGCATTCAGTTTCTTATAAACTCTTTGTCCTAGAACAACATCAACTGCGTAATCACTAGCATCACACATAATTTCAAAAGGCAAGGTCCAATCAGGTGGTTGAACAATAGGTGCAAAAATTAAGGCTTTCTTGAGTATTTCGAAGGCTTCTAAACAATCATAATCGAAAACAAAAGGAATATCCTTTTGCAAAAGATTTGTAAGAGGCCTAGAAATTTTAGAAAAGTCTTTGATAAATCTCCTATAGAAATCAGCATGACCAAGGAAACTACAAATACCTTTGATATCTTTTGGACATGGCATTTTCTCAATTGCATCAACCTTAGCTTTGTCCACCTCAATACCTCTTTCAGAAATTTTATGGCCCGAAACAATACCTTCGTTAACCATAAAGTAGCACTTCTCCCAATTCAAGACAAGATTCGTTTGCTCACATCTCTGCAAAACTCGATAAAGATTGCTTAAACAATCATCAAAAGACTTCCCATAAATAGAAAAGTCATGCATGAAAACCTCAACAATCTTTTCACAAAAGTCAGAGAATATAGTAGTCATACATCTTTTAAAGGTAGCAGGTGCATTACATAAACCAAAAGGCATACGTCTATGAGCATAAGTTCCAAAAGGACAAGTAATAGTGGTTTTCTCTAGATCAGGTTGTTAGACAGGTATTTGAGAAAAACAAGAATATCCATCAAGGAAACAAAAGTGTGTGTGCTTAGACAATCTTTCTAGCATTTGATCAATAAAAGGCAGAGGGTAATCATCTTTTCTAGTAGCTTTATTTAATTTTCTACAATTGATTACCATTCTATAACCAGTGACAATTGTTTGTGGAATAACTTCATTCTTATCATTAGGAACAATGGTAATACCTCCCTTTTTAGGGACACAATGAACGGGACTTACCCATCTACTATAAGCTATGGGATAGATTATACCTTCTTCCAGAAGTTTTAATATTTTCATCCTTACCACTACTTTCATCTTCGGATTGAACCGACTTTGGTGATCAACAATGGGTTTAGCATCAGGTTCCATATTAATCTTGTGCTGACATAGAGTGGGACTAATGCCCTTAAGATCATCAAGAGTACATCCAATAGCAGCTCAGTGCTTCCTTTGAACTTTCAATAATCTTTGTTCTTCATGTTCTGAAAGTTTAGCACTAATAATAACATGATATATCTTCTTCTCATCAAGATAAGCATATTTAGAAGTGTCTGACAATTGTTTTAATTCAAACACAGGATCACCTTTAGGTGGAGGAGGACCCCCTAGTGTTTCAATAGGCAAATTGTGCTTAAGCAGAGGTTGTTTTTCGAAAAAGATTCTATCTATTTCATTTCTTTCGTGCATATGCAAATTATTTTCATGGTCTAGCAAATATTGTTCTAAAGGATCAGTAGGAGGTACAACACTAGAGGCAAGACCAATAATTTCATCCTTACTAGGCAACTCTTTATTATGATGCTTTCTACTAAAGTTGGAAAACTTAAACTCATGAGACTCATCACCAAAACTAACACCTACAGTTTGTTTCTCAAAATCTATTTTAGCATTAATGGTGTTCAAGAAGGGTCTACCAAAGATAATGGGACAAAAGTCATCCTATGGGGAACCAAGAACGGGAACATCTGCAGGGTATTTTATTTTCCCACACAAGACTTCAACACTCTAACAATCCCATGTGGTGTGATGGTGTCTCTATTAGCAAGTTTAATCGTAGTATCCATGTCACACTTGCACCTTTGTCACATAAACCATCATAACATTAATCTCCTATCTTAACTGAGACAACAGGCTTGCCAACAATAGGTCTATGTTTATCTTTTTCATCTGGTTTGACAATTCTAGAAGCTTCATCACAGAAGTAAATAGCACACCCATCTATGTTTTCAACCAGGAGATCCTTAACCATAGCAACACTAGGTTCTACCTTGATTTGTCTAGCTGGTTTAGGTGTTCTAATATAAATTTTATTGACCACAGTTGAAACCTTAGCATGTTCCTTCATCCTAACAGGGGAAGGTGGTTTCTAAGCAGTAGGAACAACTAGATCAACATTGTAAATGACAGTTTCTTCTTTCGCAACTACCTATTCTTTAATTTCTTCTTTAATAGGGGGATGATATTCAAAACATGTCTCTTTAGGGAAATCAACATGAGTAGCAAAAGATTCACAAAAGGAGGCCACTATCTCAGAGTCTAGTGCACATTTAGTGCTAAAGTTTTGAAAAACATCGGTATTCATAAAAGATTTAATACAATCAAACTTAAGATCAATACCTGACTCTTTACATTCGTCTAGTTCCCAATCTTCACACTTGAGTTTAATTCTTTCTGAAAGATCCCACTGGAATTCAATAGTCTTCTTCATAAAGGAACCAATACAAGAAGTATCGAGCATGGATCGATCATTATGAGAAAGCCGAGCATAAAATTTCTGAATAATAATTTCTCATGAGAGCTCATGATTGGGGCATGAATATAACATTGACTTAAGCCTCCCCCAAGCTAGAGCAATCCATTCTCCTTCACGAGGCCAAAAATTATATATATAATTTCGATCACGATGAACTAGATACATAGGATAATTTTTTTGATGGAATTCCAGTTTCAACAGATTCCAATTCCAAGATCCAATATCATCTCATAGTCTGTACCATGTCAATGCTTTTCCCTTCAAAACTAAGGGAAAACCTTCTTCTTAGCTTCATGTCTGGGTAAACCTACAAGCTTAAATAATCCACAAATTCTTCCACATATATCAAGTGCATATCAGGATGTTCGGTTCCATCTCCTGCATAATGACTAGCTAGTCTATCATACCTGAAGGAATTTACTATTCAATATTTTCAGTAGGTGCAGTAGGTTGAGGGGCAACTAATTGTAGTTCCGATCAAGGTGAAGATACGCCGAACAAACCCCTCAAAGGATTGTTCTCCATAGTAACAAGTGACAATAAATTTCAGCACATAGTAATAATTTTTTACTTACCAATTACCACTTACCAAGACCGCTTCTGTCGGTGCAACAGACCCTGGGTATGTTGCCCTATCTGTGCACAAGCACGGGAACAAGATTTTGGCCTCAGGCCATGCCAGAATACAAGAGATCAAGATCTTCAAAGGACCAGCATGAAGAACAAGAGGACCAAGACCAAGCTGGAGAAGGAAGATACCACCAGGAGAAAAGCCTCCCTTGCCAGGCAAAAGGATATGGCAAGGGAAGAGACACCCCCGAAAAGAAGCAACCAAGACGTCCCAGCAGGGCCTGCCGAGACACACGGAAGCCAGAGACACCTCATCACCCACTCCCCCACGACCCACGTCGTGGATCAGTGCGGTGTCAAGCCGCAAAGTGATTAAGTGGCAATCACTCGCCACATGACAGCCCCTTTCTACAGGAAAACCTACAAATGACACTCATCCTATGACGTGTCGAATAAGTAGGCATGGAGCTGGCAGAGTAAGCCTGGCAAGGCTTGCCGAGCGAGCAATGATGCAATGTTGAGTGGCGCATTTAATGCGCCCTGTAAGCCTGCGGAGTTAGGTATGATAGCACTGTTTGCTATCTTATTAGTGCCTAATGACTGTTTTTCCATTGTGGTGACCCCTTAACCCATAAAAGCTGGCCAATGGGAACTGTAGAAGGGGTTCGCGGTTTTCGGTTCGGTTCATTCGGCTCGTGAGGCTGGAGAACTAGACGCCCGTACGCGTGTAGCCACGGCCGTCCCTGCTGGGCAAGTGTACTACGCTCCTCCACCACCATTCTTCCACCATCAACCCACCAAAGCAGGAGTAGGGTTCTATGCCTCGCGGTGGCCCGAACCTGGATGAAATTACTCGTGTGATTCCTACCATGCCGCCCCATGCTCCTCTACTCTTTGTGCAACGCGACGTCCCCCCTACCAAACCAGAAAGGGGCTGCCTGGTCCCATAGCTGGTCGTGGTTTCCCGCGACATCTTTGGTGCGCCAAGTAGGGGGACCGCTTGCGCGAACCTGAGAGAGTGCATAGTGCGTCATCTTCATCACCATTTTCGTCTTCGACGGCACCATCGGCCATGTCGCCTGAGAAGAAGTCCGGTGTTTCGGCTCCACCGTCCACCTCTAAGGCTCCGCCACCCGCAGCTCCCAACGCTATGGGAGGTGCGGAGGCACGCGAGGGTGTGGACGCTGCTGGGTATATGGTTGGAGTAGGCGGCGCCATCACCATTTCCCCCGCAGCTAAAGCAGAAGCAGGAAACACCGGAGGAGAGCGACATCAGCAACACCCTAACGGCCACACTCCATGAAGTACATGCGGAGGGGCTACTCTGTCCACCCCTCCTCCTCTCGCCGACGGGCACAACCGCAGTGATGGCGCTCAGTCTGGGACGAACCGCCGCCCTCTGGCTGCCCTTGTCACAGGAGCAATCACTGCGCGTGTGCTTTTCCCTGGGCGAGTCGACCAAGCCGCTGCGCCCAACGGAGCCATTGGCCCTCAAGCGCCTTCGCCGCACCACCACGCCATCAAGGTGGCTGCTCCGCAGCAGTGGGGGCACAACACTGTTGCTACTGGCACCATCAGAAGCCGAACAATGGTGCAATCTACGTCGTCATTGCCCATGCCGAGCATGGCTACGTAGGCCATGGCATGGGGTCAACTGCTACTCAGGTTCCCGCCCGTAGCTCAGCAGTTGGACGAGTGGCGTGCCACCATCTAAAGCCTCCTCGGTTTCGCCAAGGCTGGGGGCTTACAGCAAGCCGACCCGCTGATGACCCACAGGTGTAGGGGATCTATCATAGTCCTTTTGATAAGTAAGAGTGTCGAACCCAACAAGGAGCAGAAGGAAATGACAAGCAATTTTCAGTAAGGTATTCTCTGCAAGCATTGAAATTATTGGTAACAGATATTTTTGTGATAAGGTAATTTGTAACGAGTAACAAGCAATGAAAGTGAATAAGGTGCAGCAAGGTGGCCCAATCCTTTTTGTAGCAAAGGATAAGCCTAGACAAGTTCTTATATAGAGAAAAGTGCTCCCGAGGACACATGGGAATTATCCTCAAGCTAGTTTTCATCACGTTCATATGCGTCGCGTTCGTTACTTTGATAGGAGTGTGATGGTGATACGATACCGGGGCACCTCCCCCAAGCTTAAGAGTTTCGAAGGGGAGTGCCCATACCCATGTGTTTATGTCTCCCTCTTCGGAAGTGGTGGTGTGATGTTCTTGGCGATGATGCCCCTTAAGATATGATTCTCCTCCTCGAGCTTATTGACTTGCTGCTTGAGATCCATTGTTTCCTTACGGAGCTTATCCGCGACGGCTAGAGCTGCTTTCACCCATGGGTGTTGCATAGCTGCTGGAGAACAATTGACATTCTTTTTCATAGTTTCATAAGAAAGAAATCTAACATTGGAAGGATGACCTAGTTTGGAATAGCTGAGCTCTGTAGTTCCCCCATTGTGAGTACAGCTCGGAAATGAGAGTTAACTTCTTGGTCTTCCTCCATTGCATTTATCGTTTTCAAGTCGTCCTCCATCTCCTCCGTTGATGGCCCAAAGTCATAGGCATCGCTGTTTGCTCCTGGACCCAGTGTCGGGTGAGACACCCGACTCTCCCTGACTGACTCTTGAGAAGACACCTTGCTTTAAACATGTTGCAGAAACAACTCGAAACAAAGACAGAGGATATTTGTGTGATACAGTGGTCAAAACCTTCGAGAGATTATATAATGAATTTTTACCGACCAAAAGAAGTATCGTGCAAGAAAACGGAGTCCGGAGAGCACACGAGGTGCCCACATGGTAGGGGGCACGCCCAAGGGGGTAGGGCACGCCCTCCACCCTCGTGGATGCCTCATGTCCTTCCCGGACTGCTTCTTATTTTCCTATTTTCTTAAATATTCCAAAATAGAGAAAAATTGCTATTAGAACTGTTTTGGAGTCGGTTTACTTACCATACCACATACCTATTCCTTTTCGGAGTCTGAAACGATCTGGAAAGTATCCCTTATGTATTCCTCTAGGGTCACAGTTTCAATAATATTAGTTTCCACATTTATAGGATTACCTGAGATATAATGTTTGATTCTCTGACCGTTAACCACCTTCGGATTTGTGCCTTTGAAGTTGTGGATTTTTATGGCACCGGAACGGTAGACCTCCTCGATAACGTAAGGCCCTTCCCATTTAGAGAGAAGTTTTCCTGCAAAAAATCTTAACCGAGAGTTGAAAAGCAAAACATAATCACCTACATCTAACTCATGCTTTTGTATCCTTTTGTCATGCCATGTATTGACTTTTTCTTTAAACAACTTGGCATTCTCATAGGCTTGGGTTCTCCATTCATCAAGTGAGCTAATGTCAAATAACCTCTTCTCACCAGCAAGTTTGAAATCATAATTGAGCTCTTTAATGGCCCAATATGCCTTATGTTCTAGTTCGAGAGGTAAATGACATGCTTTTCCATAATCCATCTTATACGGAGACATACCCATAGGATTTTTATATGCAGTTCTGTGAGCCCATAATGCATCATCAAGTTTCTTGGACCAATTCTTTCTAGGTCTATTAACAGTCTTTTGCAAAATTAATTTGAGCTCTTTGTTACTCAATTCTACTTGACCACTAGACTGTGGGTGATATGGAGATGCAATTCTATGATTAACATCATACTTAGCAAGCATTTTACGAAAAGGACCATGAATAAAATGTGAACCACCATCAGTCATTAAATATCCAGGGACTCCAAACCTCGGAAAAATAACTTCTTTAAGCATCTTAATAGAGGTGTTATGATCAGCACTACTAGTTGGGATAGCTTCTACCTGCTTAGTAACATAATCAAGAGCAACTAGAATATGTGTATACCCATTAGAGGAAGGAAACGGTCCCATATAGTCCAAGCCCCAAACATCAAATGGTTCAATAACAAGAGAATAATTCATAGGCATTTCTTGAAGTCTACTAATATTACCAATTCTTTTACATTCATCACAAGACAAGAAAAACTTACGGTCATCTTTGAAGAGAGTAGGCCAATAACAACCGGATTGCAATAACTTATGTGCAGTTCTATCTCCAGTGTGGTGTCCTCCATATGCCTCGGAGTGACACTTGCGTAGGATCTGTTCCTGTTCATGCTCAGGTACACAACGTCTAATAACACCATCTACTCCTTTATAAAGGTGTGGATCATCCCAGAAGTAATGTCTTAAATCATAGAAAAACTTTTTCTTTTGCTCGTATGTGAAACTAGGTGGTATAAATTTAGCAACAATGTAATTAGCATAATCAGCATACCATGGAGCAGTACGAGAAGCATTTATGACAGCTAATTTCTCATCATGGAAGTTATCATCAATAGGTAGTGGGTCATCAATTACATTCTCTAACCTAGACAAGTTGTCTGCAACGAGGTTCTCAGCTCCCTTTCTATCAATAATATGCAAATCAAATTTTTGTAGTAGGAGAACCCATCTAATAACTCTAGGTTTAGCATCTTTCTTTTCCATAAGATATTTAATAGTAGCATGATCAGTGTGAATAGTTACTTTAGAATCAACAATATAAGGTCTAAACTTATCACAAGCAAATACAACTGCTAAGAATTCTTTTTCTGTAGTAGCATAATTTCTCTGGGCACTGTCTAGAGTTTTACTAGCATATTGAATAAGATTTAGTTTCTTATCAACTCTTTGTCCTAGAACAGCACCTACAGCATAATCACTAGCATCACACATAATTTCCAAGGGTAAATTCCAATCAGGTGGCTGAACAATAGGTGCAGAAATCAAAGCTTTCTTAAGTATTTCAAATGCTTCTACACAATCATCATCAAAGACAAAAGGAATATCTTTTTGCAATAGATTCGTTAGAGGCCTAGAAATTTTAGAAAAGTCCTTAATGAACCTCCTATAAAAACTGGCTTGACCAAGGAAACTTCTTATACCTTTAATGTCCTTGGGACATGGCATCTTTTCAATTGCATCAACTTTAGCTTTATCAACTTCAATACCAGTTTCAGAAATTTTATGCCCCAAGACAATGCCTTCATTAACCATAAAGTGTCACTTCTCCCAATTCAAAACAAGACTAGTATCTTTGCATCTCTGCAAAACTCGTTCAAGGTTACTCAAACAATCATCAAAAGAGGATCCAAAAACGGAGAAATCATCCACGAATACCTCACAAATCTTTTCACAAAAGTCAGAGAATATAGCCATCATGCATCTT